>NC_044920.1:4502558-4600724 GCF_003576645.1 Ipomoea triloba | reverse complement strand
CCCCCCCCCCCCTCCTTCTCCTTTTCAGTTTTCTTCTCCTTTTTGGCGCCTTCACTCTTTGCTTACTCTCTTGGCCATCTTTCTCTTCTTCCGGTTACTCCCTTTTGCCATCTGATCCATCGTCTCCTCCTTTTTAAATATCAGTTTCTTTTCCCTTTCTTCTTTTCTTCATCACTTTTTAACCTTTCCTTTGCAATGTCATCCTCCGCCACTTCATCCTCTTCTTCATCCAACCGTCGCCAAGGCCATTTTTCCAGCGACTTCTTCTTTTTCCCCAGCAGCCGCTACTCAAGCCACCTCCGTGGACCGGTCATTGAGAGAGATTCGGACTACTTTAAGGATTTGGACCGTCCGACTACTCGCCGATCTTCCCTTTTCGCCATTGACTACAACCATGCCCGCCAGCTACTTGGCACGACGGCGGAGACTTAAGAAGCTGGCCAGCGGCCTATCTCGGACACACCAGCCAGTGGTTTCGTTGGTATCAACTACCAGTTAGTTCGCTGCGGCTTCCGAGTCCCACTCTTCCCTTTTCTCAACACTCCAAATCTGGTTATCCATACAAGATCTTTGTGGTCGCCAGTCTAATCTACAATGGGACCCCTCACTTTTATCTTTTCAAGAGACTGATAGGCTACAAAAGGTCTTGTCGCGGTCATTCGTGCACAATACGCGTGACTTTTAGCGTAGGTCCCTTCACACGTCCCAAGTCCATTTCCTGCCCAATAAATATGACCATCTTCTTTGAGTTTTTTTTCCAAGTCTCTTGCTTGATCATGAAACCGGAGAAAAGCATGTAGGAGCATGGTGAGAGCTCTAGCAGGCGATCTTCGATCATGAACGGGCTCGGCTCTAGAAGCTACGCATCCAAAGGGCCACCCATAGCGTTCACTTGGTGGCAGACTCATTCAACGATCCGCTGGCGTACCATCCGATGAGGAAGAACCACCGAATGCGGCCCGAGTGGTGCTTTCCCAGTATTCCAGCCCTTCTAGGAGGAGGTGCGTGTTGCCACACCGCCTGACTCCCCTAATTCCCCCGCCCCCCCGGAGGTTGTGGATCCGACTAGACCCTGAGAGTGTGTCCCTCGCTTTTCAAAGAAGGAATGAAGGGCGTAATCTGATGTAATCCACTGCTTTGTATGATATAAATAAATTGTTTTTACTTCCTTCCTGCCTGACTGCTCTCTTGGTTCCATCCTTTTCTTCTAAGGCCTGAAAATGCCAATTGTCGGCCGACTTCGCGAGGAAGGACGACTAGTCAACTCCTCACTGAAACACCAACACCCCCTTTTTCCTTGGCCTGACAAGGCCAGTGGTCTACCCGCTTCGCGGGGAAGGGCGACTGGTCAGCTCCTAACAATACTTCCAACACCATCATTTTCTTCTAAAGCCTAAAAAGGCCAATTGTCGACCGACTTCTCAAGAAAGGGCGACTGGTCAACTCCTGACTAAAACACCAAAACCCTCTTTCTCCTTGGCCTGACATGGCCAGTAGTGGTCGATCGGCTTCGCGAGAAAGGGAGACTAGTAAGCTCTTAACAATAACTCCAACACCATCTTTTTCTTCTAAGGCCTGAAACGGCCAATTGTCGACTGACTTCTCAAGGAAGGGCGACTATCGGTCGACTGCTCAACTCCTGACTAAAACACCCAAACCCCCTTTCTCCTTGGCCTGATAAGGCTAGTGATGCAATCGAATTTTGCGAAAATATTTTCCATGTGAACTAAGAAAGAAGTTTTATTACTCTAACTAAGTAATACACCAACTAACTATGGCAGCTAAGTTCCTACATCGAATAAAAACGAATAAGAAAGGGTATCGACTATATTATACTACTGATAGAACTTCTTCAAATAGTGGGCATTCCACATTCTCTCCACCTGCCTGCCTTCTGTGGTTTCTAATCAGTATGTGCCCTGGTAGACCATTTTGAGATCTTGTAAGGTCCTTTCCATTTTATGGCTAACTTTCCCCATCAGTGGGTCGACTGGCCTCCCGATCCCTCAAGACCAATAAGTCGCCCACTTAAAGATGTTTGACCTTTGCCCGATACCGCTTGACCACATGTTGTACTCAGCAATTCTGGCATACGCGACGTCACGTGTTTCTTCTAAGAAGTTCTTTTCAATCTGCAAGCTTTCCTCATTGCCTTCGTCATTATACAACATTATTCTTCAACTAAGCACTTGGACCTCGGTTAGGACTTTAGCCTCGAACCCAAAGGCTAAAGCAAATGGCATTTCAGCAGTCGACCGTCGAGGAGTCGTCTAAGTACCGCTCAACTCTTCTAACCTTTTCCTTAGTCTATCCAGCAAAGCGCGATTTAGTTTCTCGATCTTTCCATTCGACTACGGGTAAGCAACGGAAGCCCTAATGTTCTGAATGCCATGTTGTACGCAAAATGTTGCGAACGACTAGTTATCAAACTGTCAGCCATTATCAGTGACTAACTACTCAGGCAGTCCAAATCGACAAATGATATTCCTCAAAAGATCGTTTGTATAGCCAACCATCGACTACTTCATAAAGCGAAACTCTTCTCCGTATATGCTTAGCCTCAGCCTTATCGCCGGGTAGTTTGCACTTGTCCTTATACCTCATGATTTTAGCTATCCAGAACAACTCAGGCTGCATGACCAGGTCAAGATACGGAGAAGGCATCTCTGCGATGGGGCAGACCAGCAAGCTTTCAGTACTCGGCTTTTCTACGATCTCGGTCCTGCAAATTTGCGATAAGTGGTCGGGAAGCTCACTAACCGCTAATTTTGACAAAATGTCGGCCTCCACATTCTTGGCTTGGGGCACATGGATTACTTCATAGGTGGTCAACTTCCCCAGGAGTCCCCCAGTCACATCTTTGGACATCTTTAACATTTCCTCCGGAGTCTTACACTCATTTGTCAATTGGTCGACCACCAGATAGGAGCCGGTTTTGATCCTCACTCGTGTGGCCTTCACGATTAGGACAAGAAGCAAGCCACCAATGACTGCCTCATACTCAGCCTCATTATTCGAGGTGCGGAACAGATATTGCAAGGCGTAGTAGAGATGGAAACCTTCTGGGTGGTGATCATGATCCCTCCCCCACAGTGGCATGTGTTGGAAGCTAGAGCTGTCAATACGGGCCAGCCCGGCCCATACAGGCTGGCCTTTCACGGGTCGGCAAAAAACTGGCCAGGACGGGCCGACCCATTTTTCATACGGGTTGGGAAAATCCCAACCCAACTCATAGTATACGGGTTGACGGGCTAACCCGTCAACCCATATTAAAAAAAAAGAGTTAATAACCAAAATGGTCCCTCGACTATGCCATAATTACCAATTTGGTCCTCGACTATTTGTCTTACATGATTAAGTCCTCAACTATGTAATTTTTACTCAGTTTAGTCCTTCGTTAATTTGTCTGTTTGTTGTCTATCAAAATTGGGGACAAATTTGTAATTTTACAAACTTTTTCCCTCCTCTCCATTTAGTGAGGCCAAACCCTGCAACGGTACTTCATGGCTTTCGTCTTAAGCTATTGCAACCGTGTTTGAGTCCCTGGTGACCTCGAGCTCACCTTGAACTAGTTTGTAACATATTGATGCTTGTGTTGTCTGTGTTAACTAGCATCTGTGATGTTTGCCCTTGTAAATGTAAGTGTGATTACCTCAAACTCTCCACTTATCCATCTTAATAGTGTGCGTTTTGGTTTCACTTTATATTGTTTTACCCCAATGGTTAAAAGACCATATTTTAGTGACTAATGATTAGACAATATCTTATTGTTTCCTTGTTTTTTTGAAAACAAAAATACAGGAGTGTCACATTAAGAATGTTTCATTTAATAATAATAAAAAACTATTAAATTGAACAATGGAAATGTTACATTACTATATAGTTCTACAGATAATAATGCATAAGACATAAATCTTGGGCTCATCCAGACTTGCTTCTTCCTCATCACAGGTCCGCATAATCAACATCTTTTCCAGGCATTTTATCCTTCACCTTCTCTGCTGCTTCATGCACGGCTAGCTTCTCCCACCACATCATCAATAGTTGTTTTGGTTTATCCCTATTCGAACAGTTTCTTTAATTTGGTTTGTTCAAAGCTCTTCTCAACAGAATCTTTCAGCCTTTCTTTAGCTCCAACTTGGCCTTCCTAGCTTCCCCCAAGGTTAACATCATCCTTACTCTTAAAGCTACATACATGCATAAATTATACCAACGGATAAATATATATATGCATAAAGAAGAAGAAGAATAAGAAGAAAGATATGAATTTTACTCTAAATCTGGAAGGGAAAACCTAAGTTTAGCTTGGTTGAAGATTTGAAACTTTCCCGATACAGTAATAAAGCTTTCGGAGTGTATGTATTGAACAATATTTCTTGAGGAGATGACCATTCTTGGTTGGTTTTAATGTCGATTTGGCCATGATATGCACATGTAAAGATTATGTGAGCGGATGATATGATGATGTAGAAAAGGAAGAGTAGAAATGTTCTTTTAGAACTGTACAATATTATGCTAAGTTTGTGTGCATTAATTATGGATATATAAGAAGTGAATTCTGTGGGGAGTTAAGAGGTTGGGGAGTAGCTTAAGACGAATAAGCGCAGCTATACACGGTTGACAATGGCCCTGAACTATGGTTTGGCACCGCTAAAGGTAGAGGATGGAGAAAGCCAGTATAATTACAATTTTGCCCCTAATTTTGACAGTCAACAAACAGATAAATTAACGGAGGACTAAATTGGGTAAAAATTACATAGTTGAGGACTAAATTGGTAACTACGGTATAGTCGAGGGACCATATTTTGGTTATTAACTCTAAAAATAATATTCAAATATTTTTTAAAAGAATTTATTTAATTATTATAATTAATCAATTCACACTTACAATTTACAAATTGCATCATTGAATCAAAAAACACAAAAATTCTTTGTTTCCCCTAATATCCAACAACCCCATAAACGAGTCAACAACATAAATTGGAGCCATAAGTATAATTATTACTAGTTTTTCTTATGCGCGATGCGTAAAAAATAGGTGCCCAATATTAGTATTTTAAATTTTATATTTATTTAAATTTTAATATAGTAAATAATAATAATAATAATAATAATAATAATGTAAAATATTTTTATAAATTGGATATTGTTGTGAAATAATAATATTAATACTAATAATGTGAATATTTATAGTAGTAAGAAGAATAGAGTCAAGATCAAAGATGAGAAAAGAATGAATGAGCTGATGATTTTGATTAGTGATGATTTTTTGGATGAATTTTACAAGGAATTATTGGGGTATTTATAGTGCCCGGAAATGAATAAAAAAATATTAAACATACAGTAATTGGGCATATAATTTTGCTAGTCTAGTTGGATAGTCTGAAGCCTAAGAAGCTAAGCCTCCTCATGGATCCCCGGGTTTAACCCCTCTAAGGCTCCACCTAATTTTGTTGTTTTGTTAATTGTTCTGTTGCTCAAGACTTCCAGTACGCAGTTACATATATATACACATAACATTAACAACAAGAGATCAAAGGTTCAAATCCTTGCTTGGACATCCATTTTCTTTTTTATTTCATAACACTCCCCCTTGGATGTCCAAAGGAGGAACATTATTGATATGTCATAAAATAGCCTTTTATTTGTGCATATTTATGCTTGCTTTCTATTTAAACGTTATGTAAAAGAATATGGAATAGTGCTTAATTTTGTGTATTTTGTTTAAAGAAAGGAAGGACCGAGCAATGAGCAAACAAGCATGAAAAGATGCTAATCTTGGGAGAAAATGGGACTTTAAAGCACAAGGAAGACACCCGAGGGCACGCCGGGGCACGAAGGAGCAAAACGATAGCGTGAAGGTCAATTAGAAGAACTCACGCTGACACTCACACCGTGAGTGTCAGCGTGAGTCCTCAGTGTGGTTTCTGATCAGGAACTCACGCTGAGACTCACGGTGTGAGTCTCAGCGTGAGCGCGGATCAAAAACTGATCATTGAGACTCACGGTGGGATTCACACCGTGAGTCCCACCGTGAGTCCTTATCCTAAAGGCTATGAAAATGCGCGAATTTGGACTATAAATACCTCTTGGAAGTTAATTTTTAGAATACTTTTGAATTTCTAAGTCCCCCATTTAGTTTTTCTCTCTAGGAAACTTTAGAAAACACTTCCTACACTTGTAATTTACCATTAATTATGAAATTTAGAAGAAGAATCCATTTGTATTTCCAACATTCAACATCTATTTCAGATTATTCCTTCCATTAAATTATCAAGTCCATTTGAGTAATGGGCCATCATCTAAGTTAGAGAGTCTAACCATCGCTATCTGCTTATTGTTTTCGCAAAGCAATTTGTTAATTTTCCTTTTTCTTTTACGCATTTAAATTGGTTAATACTCTCACTAGCAACTACTTCTAGTTGCAAAAGCGTTGTTGTTTTTTTTGTGCTTACAGGTGAATAGCTAGTTGCATGCAAACCCGTTCTAAAGGTGTGCAAGGATTGCTAACAATTGACCACGAGATAAACGCGATAGTGAGAAGACGGAACAGAGCAGCCCGTAATCAAGAACAGAATATTGAAGAAATGGCTTCACCAAGCAGGGTTGAACATCCAGATGGGGTCACCGCTGAAACATTAAGGAGTGCAGGATTGAGTGCACCTCAGAACAGATCCCCCCTGAGAGAAGTAGATGAAAATGAGGAACCGCCTCTTCAGAGAGAAAGGGGTCAACCATTGATACCACCACCCCATGTTGGGCAGTATCAGGAAAGGGATCCCTACTATGAGCAGCCCAATGATAGAGCTGGATTCTATGAAAGGGAAGATCAGTTTGAGCCAAGAAGGAGAAATGCACCGAGGGAGAACTTCTTTGATCAAAGAGGAAGAGAAGTTCCTAGAGATGATTACTATGAACCAAGGAGGATGAATGCTCCACGGGAGAACTACCAGGGTTATATGAGAGAGGAAAGAAGAGAAGAAAGAAGAACTATAGCAGATTTCATGACCCCGGAGTTCAGTATGCACAACTCTATTTACATACCACCCGTGGAAGCAAACAACTTTGACATCAAGCCTTCGGTTATAACTTTGGTTCAGAATGCTCCATTTAATGGTTTGCCTTCAGAGGATCCACATGGCCACATCACTCGGTTTGTGAGGTCCTGTGGAATGTACAGACAGAATGGGGTGCCTGAAGAAGTGGTTCGGCTCAAGTTATTCCCGTTTTCAGTGATAGGGGATGCTGCTCGTTGGTTGGATTCCCATGCCAACAATCACTTCAGGTCTTGGGAACAGTTGCACAAAGAATTCATGCAGGAGTTCTTTCCCTTGACAAAGACTTTGAAAATCAGGAAGCAAGTCCAAGACTTCAAGCAGGGTTCAATGGAGTCATTAGGGGAAGCCTGGAGGAGATTCAAGGCACTTAAAAGACAATGCCCACCAGACGTGTTTCATCCGTGGGATGTCATTAGTTCTTTCTACGGGGGACTAACTGACGAGAATAAGATGCTGTTGGATTCCTCATCAAAGGGAGCATTTGTGTCCTCATTGCCAGAAGATGCTGAGGAATTGATTGAGACTATTTCAGCTAACACATCTTGTTGGTATAATAAAAGGGATTCCAAGTCTGGGTTGTATGAGGTGAGTAACAGTACGGCTTCAGATGCTAGAGTTGAGGCAATGGGCCATGAAATCCGAAGGCTCCAGGCAAGGATTGAGAAGATGGGAAAACAACCTCAGGAGGGAAATCCATGTATGTCACTAGCTCTTTACTGTGACATATGTGGTGGACCTCACGGGACACAAGAATGCACTTCTACATATGATGATCCCGGTTGTGAGCAAGTGAGTGTTGTGGGCTGCCAAAGGCCTCAAAATATCAATTCATATGGTAAAACCAATCAGAACTGGAGGCAAGGTCAAGGGTGGCAACAACACCCAAGTCAGAATCAAGGGTGGCAAAATCAAAGGATAGGAGGAAATCAGGGTGGAAGTTCTTCATATAACACCTATAGGGGAAACTCTAACACTCAAATTCCACCTCAAAGAGAGAAGCCCTATAGACCACCACCTACACAGAGAACAAGAAATTATCCTCCTAGAGATGAGCCACCGAGGGAGAGTTTTGAAGAGAAAATGTTGAGAATGATGACTGACATCAAGCAGGAAGTTTCAACTGTGAAACATGATATGGGTCACATGAGGCAAGAGTGGAAACAGGAAATAAGACAGGAAGTTTCAACTGTGAGACAGGAGATCTCAAATTACAGGCAAGAGTCCACTTCTTCCATTCGCAACCTGGAAAATCAAATGGCCCAGGTTACCAAAACAATTACAGAAAGAGCCCGGGGAGCACTTCCTAGTACCACAGAAAATAACCCCCGGGAGTTGGTTCATGTCATTACTTTAAGAAGTGGCAAAGAGCTTCCTGATCCTGTACTGCATAAGGGCTCCACCTCAAAGAGTCCAATTGAGGAAGAAAATGTGAAAATCCATGTTGAAGAGACTGCATGAACCTATGCTTAACCCATCATTACTTAAACTCCCATTAAGCCATTCCTTGAGGACGATACTCTTAATTTCCATCACCACTAAAATTACAACTTTCAAATGGCGCCGTTGCCGGGCGGTTGACTCAACGGGGTATCCTAGAGGTGATTAGAAAATAGAGAGATTCTCACGCTAAGCCAAAACGCGTGGAGAGGCTTGTGTCACACTATCACGCATGTTTAAATGGGTCTTTGGGGCCAAATGAGGCAAAGTTGGAAAGGCCGTGTGCATCGTTCCCATTAGTGGGCTCAGCTGGGTAGGCCTGTGGAAATTGTGGATTGAATCAAACCCCCTTTGCTTGTGAATTAATATAATTGAGAGATTTTACCATGCAAAACAGTGAGAGACCTTGGGGTTTTTGGAGTCCTTACATTTTGAGCCAATTGAGGGTACCACATTCACTTTCCCATTTTTACAAAGTAGGAAGAGGAATAACATATCATTGACTTCTGGTGCACAACTGATTTGCTTGATCTTTGGAATTGTATGGTTATTTTTGAAGGGGCTTGGTATTTCAATCTACTTAACTTGGTTTTGTCTTGCTTGAGGGCAAGCAAGATCTAAGTGTGGGGAGATTTGATATGTCATAAAATAGCTTTTTATTTGTGCATATTTATGCTTGCTTTCTATTTAAACGCTATGTAAAAGAATATGGAATAGTGCTTAATTTTGTGTATTTTGTTTAAAGAAAGGAAGGACCGAGCAATGAGCAAACAAGCATGAAAAGATGCTAATCTTGGGAGAAAATGGGACTTTAAAGCACAAGGAAGACACCCGAGGGCACGCCGGGGCACGAAGGAGCAAAACGATAGCGTGAAGGTCAATTAGAAGAACTCACGCTGACACTCACACCGTGAGTGTCAGCGTGAGTCCTCAGTGTGGTTTCTGATCAGGAACTCACGCTGAGACTCACGGTGTGAGTCTCAGCGTGAGCGCGGATCAAAAACTGATCATTGAGACTCACGGTGGGATTCACACCGTGAGTCCCACCGTGAGTCCTTATCCTAAAGGCTATGAAAATGCGCGAATTTGGACTATAAATACCTCTTGGAAGTTAATTTTTAGAATACTTTTGAATTTCTAAGTCCCCCATTTAGTTTTTCTCTCTAGGAAACTTTAGAAAACACTTCCTACACTTGTAATTTACCATTAATTATGAAATTTAGAAGAAGAATCCATTTGTATTTCCAACATTCAACATCAATTTCAGATTATTCCTTCCATTAAATTATCAAGTTAAGTTCTTTATTTCATATTTGTGCATTTATATTTCTTAAAGTTTGTTTGAATTATATGTTTATTATTTCAATTGCTTATTGCTTTACATTCCAAATATGAATAGTTAAACATATTTAGGATTTGAATTGAACTTCCTTGTATGAATCCCAATATGAATTAAATTGCATAAATTAAGTTTTGTATTGTCTTAATGTTGAACTTGGTTATGAATTGGGTAGAATTGAATTGACTCTTCATAATTATGGTCAAATTATGCAAGAGATATTTGGAATTGGTGTTCCGCCTATGAGAATAGGGCTACACCATAGCCATACCTCTCATATTTCTTACTCACCTTTGAGAAAAAGGAGTTTGAAGGAAATAGGCACACAAAGTGTTTGTTAAATTTCCTCTTCTAACCAAGTTGCCATGAGAATGGGACTTAGGATTAGTTGATAGTCCAATTGATCACGAGAGTGACATTGGCACTTAAACCATTTCCCCAAGTTCATCATCTAGACTTACATAACTTATTCTTTAGACACAAGGGATTTTATTCAAGGATGTTTGGTTCAAATCTCTATTCCATATATTGTTCTTTTACTTCAATTACTTGTTTACATTACCGATTATTTGAACATGCAATACTCCAATATCTTTAGGTTAGCTTTCAAACACTGCATGAACCTATGCTTAACCCCTCATTACTCAAACTCCCATTAAGTCATTCCTTGAGGACGATACTCTTAATTTCCATCACCACTAAAAATAACAACTTTCAATTATATTTCCTCGTTAAAAACCTTACCAAAGAAAAACCCAGTGGGAAAAAAAAACTTTGGTTAAAGAAAAAAGAATACAATAATATGCTCCCCCTGTTTATGACATCACTGAAGATCTTTGAGATGACGCATACCGATTACACGAACTAATTTCTTGAATGTAGTTGTGGGTATCGCTTTGGTGAACAAATCAGCTAAGTTGTCACATGAACGAATCTGTTGAATACTGATCTCATTTTTCTTCTAAAGGTCATGAGTGAAGAAGAACTTTGGCGAAATGTGCTTTATTCTGTCTCCCTTGATGTATCCTTCCTTCAACTGGGCGATACATGCTGCATTGTCTTCATATATGGTTGCTGCTGTATTATCCACAGACAGACCACATGCTCCTCTGATGTATCGAGTAATTTATCTAAGCCACACACATTCTCGACTTGCTTCATGAATAGCGATTAGCTCAACATGATTTGAAGAAGTGGCAACCAATGTCTGTTTAGTAGAACGCCAAGATATAGCAGCACCTGCACTTATAAACAAATAACCAGTTTGGGATCGCGCTTTATGCGGATCATATCCAGCATCTGCGTATCCAACCAACTCCAATTTGGAATCTTTTGCATAAAATAATCCTAAATCAACTGCTCTTTGGAGGTAACGCACTATATGTTTGATGCCATTCCAGTGCCTTTGTGTTGGACAAGAACTATATCTTGCTAACAGATTAATAGAAAATGCAATATCAGGCCTTGTATTATTAGCAAGATACATTAGTGCACCTATTGCACTTAGATATGGCACTTCTGGACCAAGGATTTCTTCATCATCTTCCCGAGGTCAAAAAGGATCCTTTTTCAACTCAAGAGATCGAACAACCATTGGACTGCTTAATGGATATGCTTTGTCTATATAAAATTTCTCAAGGACCCTTTTGGTATAATTTGATTGATGGACAAATATCCCTTTATTGAAATGTTCGATCTGTAGGCCTATGCAGAATTTTGTTTTTCCAAGATCTTTCATCTCAAATTCCTTTTTCAAATAATCTGCTGTTTTTGGAATTTCATCAGGAGTTCCAATGATGTTTAAATCGTCAACATAAACTGTGATTATAACAAATCCATGTCTAGATCTCTTTATAAAAACACATGGACAAATTGGATCATTAGTATAACCTTCTTTCAGTAAATATTCACTAAGTCGGTTATACCACATGCGCCCTGATTGTTTCAGTCCATATAAAGATCTTTGTAACTTTATCGAATAAAGTTCTCGAGGACTTGTTTTATGCCTTTCTGGCATCGAATAAAGTTCTCGAGGACTTGTTTTATGCCTTTCTGGCATTTTCAATCCTTCAGGGAGACTTGTTTTATGCCTTTCTGGCATTTTCAATCCTTCAGGGACTTTCATGTATATGTCACTATCAAGTGAGCCATACAGATAAGCTGTTACAACATCAATTAGTTGCATATTTAGCCTTTCATGCACAGTTAGGCTAATGAGGTATCGTAATGTTACAACATCCACTACAGGGGAATATGTTTCATCATAATCGATACTTGGTCTTTGAGAGAACCCTTGAGCCACGAGTCTTGCTTTGTACCTCGTAACTTCATTTTTCTCATTTCTCTTTCTGAGAAAGACCCATTTGCAACCCACAGCTTTTACCTTTTCAGGTGTTCGGATGATTGGGCCAAATACCTTTCATTTTTCAAGAGGATTCAATTATGCTTACATTGCTTCTTTCCATTTAGGCCAATCGTCCATATTTTGACATTCATGAATGGATCTTGGTTCTTGATCCATCTCATCATTCATGATACTCAATGCTACATTATATGCAAAATAATCATTCAAAATAACTTCACTTCTATTGCATACATCTTCAGCATTAGTATAATTTATCAACATTTCTTCATTTTTCTCAATTTCTGGTGAATGAATTTCTCTAAGAATCTCATTCCCTTCAGATTCATTTCTTTGACTTTTCTCATGAATGTCATTATTCTCACAAAGATCATTCTTTATATTGACCTTTCTTTTTCGAGGATTTTTATCCTTTGAACCAATAGGTCTTCCACGCTTCAGGCGTACTTGAGATTCCTTCCCAGTTTGATCTTTTGGAATGTCAATACTAGCAGGGACATTAGCTACTGGGATATGAGATTTTGTTACCCTTTTCGGATCAGCAAATGCATCTGGTAGTTTATTTGCCAATTCTCGCAAATGAATTATCCTTTGAACTTCTTGTTCACATTGTTGAGTTCTAGGATCTAGATGAAGCAATGATGGAGTATTCCATGTTATTTTTCTTTCCACAACTTTATTTTCTTCTCTCAATGTTGGAAAGGATGCTTCATCAAAATGGCAATTTGCAAATCGTGCAGTAAATACATCTCCCGTTAATGGCTCCACATATTTAATTATAGAGGAAGATTCATATCCAACATATATTCCCAATCTCCTTTGAGGACCCATTTTAGTCCGTTGTGGTGGAGCAATAGGAACATATACTACACAACCAAATGTTCTCAAATGAGAAATATTAGGTTCCTGACCAAAGGCTAATTGCACTAGAGAATACTTATGATAACCTGTGGGCCTAATACGAATTAGAGCCGCTGCATGCAAAATTGCATGCCCACATACATTTGATGGGAGTTTACTTTTCATAAGTAATGGTCTAGCTATTAATTGTAGCCTTTTGATAAGTGATTCTGCTAGACCATTTTGTGTGTGAACATGCGCTACTAGATGTTCAATATCAATCCCAAGTGATATACAGTAATTATCAAAAACTTGGGATGTAAATTCTCCAGCGTTATCCATCCGGATTAATTTAATTGGATGGTTAGAAAAATGTGCTTGTAGCCTTATTATTTGAGCAAGCAATCTCGCAAATGCCATATTACGAGATGATAATAAGCACACATGTGACCATCTTGTTGACGCATCAATTAGGACCATAAAAGATTTAAATGGTCCACAATATGGATGTATAGGTTCAGATATATCACCTTGAATGCGTTCTAGAAATGCAGGTGATTCAATACCAACTTTGGTTGGTGATGGTCTTATAATCAATTTCCCTTGAGAACATGCGGAACAGAAGAATTCATTTCTTTGAAATATTTTATGTTCCTTCAAGGTATGCCCATTTGTATTTTCAATTATTTTCCTCATCATCATGTATCCAGGATGACCCAATCGGTCATGCCAAATCTTAAAATCAGTTAAATCATTAAACCTTCCGTTTACACTAAGATTGGCTTCAATGGCATTTATTTTTGTGCAATATAAACCATAGAGAAGTGCATGGAATTTTTCCATCACATATTTCTTTCCCGATATTGCCTTTATTATTTGAAGGAATTCTTGATTCCCTTCCTTAACAGTCTCAACATGATATCCATTACTTCGGATATCCTTAAAGCTTAGCAAATTTCTATGAGACTTTGGAGAGAACAATGCATTATCAATCATCAATTTTGTTCATCCAGGCAATAATATATTGGCTTTTCCAAAGCCTTCAATCATTTTTGCACTACCACTTATTGTAGTGACAAATGCCTCATTTTTTTTCAACAGGCAAAAATATTTTGCACTTTTAAGAATTGTATGTGTAGTTGCACAATTCACAATACATACATCTTCTTCATTTGCCTTGGATTTAACCACAAGTGATGATGTATTCATTTCTTCAAGCAAAGAGATAGATTTTATTAGATATATTACAAAAGCAATACAACAAAAGTACAACAAAAAGATCTAAACGATCTTAAACATACAAGCTAGAAACATTAACAAAAAGATCTTAACGATCTTAAAGATACAACAAGCTTGAAACATTAATTTAGATTTTCTACTGGCCCAAGATAATCTTCAACATCCAACTGTGTGTCAGCAAAATCGTCTTCCATAAAAACATTGTTGGACTCTATTTTTGCTTTTCCTTTCAGGGATGCCTGATAGAGGTCCACAAAGTGCTTTGATGTATGACAAACGCGCTCCGAATGGCCAGTCATGCCAAAACGATAACATACGCTTTCAGTATGTTTGGGATAATTTTCACGTTTTTCCTTATCATATTTTGCACCACTATTTTCCCCTCTTCGGTGGTAGTTTTTATTTTTGAAATTGTAATCACCATGATGATTTTGTCCACTACCAGGATTATAACCACGGTATCTTCCATGTCCCCGTCTACGGCTACGGCCACGACCCTTTGCATTATTATTATTATTATATGACACACTATTCACCTCGGGGAATGGGATTGAGCCAGTAGGACGTGCTTCGTGGTTTTTCAACAACAGCTCATTATTTTGTTCAGCCACCAGAAGGCATGAAATCAACTGGGAATATTTAGTAAAACCCTTCTCTCTATATTGTTGTTGTAGCACCATATTCGATGCATGAAAAGTAGAGAAGGTTTTTTCAAGCATATCATCATCAGTGATTTTCTCCCCCCATAACAACTGAGAGCTTATTTTAAACATAGCAGAATTATATTCGCTCACAGTTTTAAAATCTTGCAAACGCAAGTGAAGCCAGTCATAACGGGTTTTCGGGAGAATAACTGTCCTTTGGTGGTCATATCTTTCTTTTAAATTTTTCCAGATTTCAGAGGGTTTTTTTCACAGTAAGATATTCATCTTTCAACCCTTGGTCGAGGTGATGGCGAATGAAAATCATTGCCTTTGCTCGATCCTGAATCGAGGCATCATTATTTTCTTTAATAGTTTCACCAAGACCCTTTGCATTTAGATGTATTTCAACATCCAATACGCATGATAGGTAATTTTTTCCAGTTATATCAAGTCCCATAAACTCAAGATTTGTAAGATTAGACATATTGATAATATTAGATAAAATATTATAAGATATGTAAATAAATATTACCTATGTAATGGTTGAACCCGAGCCTTCGTGCTGATAACGTGTTGTGAAATAATAATATTAATACTAATAATGTGAATATTTATAGTAATAAGAAGAATAGAGTAAAGATCAAAGATGAGAGAAGAATGAATGAGCTGATGATTTTGATTAGTGATGATTTTTTGGATGAATTTTACAAGGAATTATTGGGGTATTTATAGTGCCCGGAAATGAATAAAAAAATATTAAACATACAGTAATTGGGCATATAATTTTGCTAGTCTAGTTGGATAGTCTGAAGCCTAAGAAGCTAAGCCTCCTCATGGATCCCCATGTTTAACCCCTCTAAGGCTCCACCTAATTTTGTTGTTTTGCTGATTGTTCGGTTGCTCAAAACTTCCAGTAAGCAGTTACATATATATACACATAACATTAACAATAATAGTGTATGCAGTTTAATGGACGGAATCCCAATTTCTCAATAAGAGATCAAAGGTTCAAATTTTTGCTTGGACATCCATTTTCTTTTTTATTTCATAACAGATATTTATATTTTAAAAAATAATTAACATATATGTCTAATATTTAATGTGTATATATTATTATTATTATTATTGAAGAAGATAAGAAAATATATGGTGGATGCATGTGCATAGTAACAATAAAGGAAAAGATAACGGAAGTTATAACGGTAGCGGTATATTTGTCCAAAATATTATGTAGTACAACTTTTATAGCATAATGTACAAATAAAAAAACTTAACTGAAAAAACGGACATAAATAAGGGGTATAACCTTCATTCACATTTATTATGTTTTTATATAATCGCTTTTTGGTCCTTTAGGTTCTTCCAGTAAAAGAGGTGTTAAGTCAAAGTTTGTATTATCAAATGCATTGTAAGCAATGTACAGATCCTATCTCCAATCATAGTAAGTTCCCCGTAGTTCATCTTCGTGAAATCCATTCTTCATAAGTATGCACAAAGACAAACCAAAGCGTGCAAACTGTGTCAAAAATTTGTCAATATTTGAAATTCTTATATATTCAATTATTCATGTTTAAATTTTCCCATGTCTACCAAATATCCGCATAAGCTCACAACCCCTCTAAAGCTCCAAATATCAGTGAAAGTGGAGCAGTGGTTCTCACCTTCTTGGTTCTCACATAGCACAGGAGCAGTGCTACAGGGATACTAGAAGAGTGGAGTAGTTGAGCCACCATCTGTTCTAGATTCTCACGAAGCCGCCGCCGTCCTCGTAGATGTAGCGCCCCCGATCGCCGTCGTGGCGTCGCCCGTCGATGAAAGCCAGCAGAGACGCAAAGCTAATTTGAGATTTTAGGGTTTATAAATTATATACATCATTTATGTTTTTTTTAGTATACGGGCCGGGTAACCCATAGGTTACCCAGGCTCAGCCCGTATCAAATAGGGCTAAAGGGACCGTGTCAAATACGAGACGGGTTGGGATTTCTCCGACCCAACCCGTCCAAAACATGGGTTAAACGAGCCCTGAAAGTTGTAGTTTTTAGTGGTGATGGAAATTAAGAGTATCGTCCTCAAGGAATGGCTTAATGGGAGTTTGAGTAATAAGGGGTTAAGCACGGGTTCATGCAGTGTTTGAAAGCTAACCTAAAGATATTGGAGTGTTGCATGCTAAAGAAATCAATAACGAGAGAAAATAAGGGAATTAAAAGATAATAAATGAAATAGAGATTTGAACCAAACATTCTTGCATAAAATCCCTTGTGTCTAAAGATTAAGTTATGTAAGTCTAGATGATGAACTTGGGGAAATGGTTTAAGTGCCAATGTCACTCTCGTGATCAATTGGACTATCAACTAATCCTAAGTCCCATTCTCATGGCAACTTAGCTAGAAGAGGCAATTTAACAAACACTTTGTGTGCCTATTTCCTTCAAACTCCCTTTTCTCAAAGGTGAGTAAGAAATATGAGAGGAATGGCTATGGTGTAGCCCTATTCTCATAGGTGGAACACCAATTCCAAATATCTTTTGCATAGTTTGGCCATAACTATGAAGAGTCAAATCAATTCTACTCAATTCATAGCCAAGTTCAACATTAAGACAATGCAAACCTAATTTATGCAATTTAATTCATATTTGGATTCAAGGAAGTTCAATTCAAATCCTAAATATGTTTAAGTATTCATATTTGGAATGTAAAGCAATAAGCAATTGAAATAATAAACATGGAATTCAAAAGAAACTTTAAGAAATATAAATGCAAAAATAGGAAATAAAGAACTTAACTTGATGATTTGATTGAAAGAAATAATCTGGAAATTGATGTAGATTGTGTAAATACAATAGATTGCAAGTGTGGGAAGTGTTCTTAAGGTTTCCTAGAGAGAAAAACTAAAAGGGGTGTTTTGAAATTCAAAAGTATCTTGAAAATAACTACTATGATCTATTTATAGTCTAAAATTTGCGCCATTTCGTAGCCTCCAGGATAGGAAGTCACGGTGGGACTCACGGTGTGAGTCCCACCGTGAGTCTCAATGATCAGAAACTGATCATTGAGAGTCACGCTGACACTCACGGTGTGAGTGTCAGCATGAGTTCAATGATCAGTTTCTGATCAGCACTCACGCTGAGACTCACACCGTGAGTTTCTGATCAGAAACCACACTGAGGACTCACGCTGACACTCACGGTGTGAGTGTCAGCGTGAGTTTTTCAAATTGACCTCCACGCCTTCGTTTTGCTCCTTTGTTCTCCGTTGTCCCCTTGGGTGTTTTCCTTATGCTTTAAAGCCCCGTTTTCTCCAAAGATTAACACATTTTCATGCTTGTTTGCTCATTGCTCGGTCATTTTTTCCTTCAAACAAAATACAACAAATTAAGAGTTATTCCACATTCCTTTACATAATATTTGAATAAAAAGCAAGCATAAACAAGCACAAATATGATGCCATTTAATGACATATCAAGCCCAACTTGACGGGTTGGGCCCATTTTGACAGCTCTACTAGAAGCACCGCTTGTCTGAATTTCCCACCACTATGCATCATTGGGCTCTTCATTAGTGCGAAGCTCATCAGTCTGTGTCGAGCACTCCACTATAAAATCCACTAAAGCTTGGGCCTTAATAAAGGGCCTGGAAAGGTACTCCAGTCCATACTAGGTAAGCTCAACTGTCCATTACTCTGCCAAACGAGTTGGAGCTCCGTAGGATACTGGCCAAAGGCCAGCCAGTCAAGACTAGACGGGGTAAGCTTGGAAGTAGGGTACGAGTTTCCGAACCGTCACAATTAGTGAAAAAACTACCTTCTCTAGCGACGAGTACCTGATTTCCGCACCCTTGAGCGTCCCCCTCCAGCGGGGCGTTGAGTTTCTCCTCTCCGTGCACTAGAACCGATCCGACTACCTTCTGAGAGGCAACCAAGTATAGAAACAATGTCTCTCCCTCCTTAGATTTAGACAGTAGCAGGGGAGTTAGCATGTACTGCTTCAGATCTTCAAAGGCAGTCTGGCATTCTTCCGTCATTTGGAACTTCATGGCCTCGAAAAATGGCAAGGCACGGTTAGCGGACTTGGACAGGAATTAACTGAGAGCCGCCAGCTGCCCAGTCAGGCGCTGTACTTCCTTCAAGTTCTTAGGCAATTGCATATCTAAGATAGTCTTAACCTTTTCGGGGTTAGGCTCAATCCCACGCCGATTGACCATGTAACCCCAGAATTTTCCTCCTCTGACCGCGAAGGCGCACTTCTTCGGGTTCAGCCTCAGGTTATGTCTTCTCATTATGCTGACCAGTTAGTCAAATCCTTTACATGCTCCTCGTCCTCCTTACTTTTTACCAGCATGTCATCTACATAGGCAGACATGGATTTGTTGATCAGGCTTTTGAACAGCTTGGCCATCATGAGGGTATAAGTGGCTCCTGAGTTCTTCAGATCTTCAAAGGCAGTCAGGCATTCTTCCGTCCATTGGAACCTTCCCGTTTCTTTATGGCCTCAAAAAATGGCAAGGCATGGTCAGCCGACTTGGACAGGAATTGACTGAGAGTCGCCAGCTACCCAGTCAGGCGCTGCATTTCCTTCAAGTTCTTAGGCAGTTGTATATCCAAGAAAGCCTTGACCTTTTCGGGGTTAGGCTTAATCCGACGCCGGTTGACCATGTAACCCAAGAATTTTCCTCCCCTGACCGCGGAGGTGCACTTTTTCGGGTTCAGCCTCGGGTTATATCTTCTTACTATGCTGAAGCAGTTAGTCAAATCCTTCACATGCTCCTCTTCCTCCTTACTTTTGACTAGCATGTCATCCATATAGGCAGACATGAATTTGCCGATCAGGCTTTTGAATAGCGTGGCCATCATGCGGGTATAAGTGGCTTATGAGTTCTTCAAACCAAAGGGCATTACCCGATAGCAACAAACGTTGTCCGGCGTAATGAAAGCAATCTTTTCTTCATCCTCCGCATGCATAATGATCTGATGGTATTCGCGGAAGGCGTCCATGAAACTTAACAACGCGCAGCCAGCCGTCTCATCTACTAGCTGGTAAATTCGTGGCAACGGGAATGGATCTGTAATCGACGCACATAAGCTAAGCCGGTGGCTTTGGCACCAATACTACGTTGGCCAACCAACTTGGGTATTTAACCTCCCATACATGATCGGCCGCTAGTGACATATCGACCTCCTTCTTAACGAAGTCTCGTCAGTCATTCGAGAGATAACGCCTCTTCTAAGCCACGGGCTTTAATCCCAGGTCGACGGTTAGTCGGGGAGTAATGATAGCCCAGTCGACTCCCGGCATGTCCTCAAGTCCCCAAGCGAATATTTCTTTGAAGTCCCTCGATACTTGGATGATTGCCTTTCGTACATCCTCTAGAAGCTCGACTCCAATTCTCACCTTCCTCTCTGGCCAGTCTAAGTCCAACATAATTTCCTCCAACTCGACCGTCGGCTCCCAGCAATCGTCTGGCTTGGCCGACCAAGAATGATGTTATGTGTGCATTCTAAGCCGACCACCACGAACTCCATATCATCTTCCTCACATTGGGCCAGGTTCCTAATTCGACTATCAACGAGGTAGATCCCTCGAGATCATTGAATTGCCAGTGAAGCCAGCCATCGGAGTTTTGACAGGGCCTAATCACTCTATAGGCAACCACAACTTCTTGTACCTGGCCAGATACATGACGTTCACACTACTGCCCATATCGACCACTACCCTTCGAACCACTATCCCATGGATGTCCATCGCGATGACTAGTGCATCACGGTGCGGAGTCAGACCTCGCGGCAAGTCATCATTAGTGAATGTATAATTACCTAGCCCATGCCTTTCGGGCGCCTACCGTATCTCCACCTTCTAGGCCCCCACGATCATGTTAATGACAGGCTTGCCCTTCCATTCTTTACTACTTTCTCCTTCTACTATGGGCTGCTTGCCTTTATCTACTGCCCTCTTAGTCGATTAAGGAACATTGTCTAAATGCCATGGCAGACCAGGATGACGCCATTGATTCGTTGGTCGCCCGCACTGGATTAGTTTTTCAAGCTTGGCCTTCAATATCTCGTAGTCTTCTGTCGAGTGCAAATTGTTCTGATGATATCGACAATACAGGGTTGTACATTCGTCCAGCACTTGCGGGTCATCCCCTGGGTGAACTGGTGGTGGAGGCAGTAACTGTTCTCACAGTTCTTAGACAGGCCGCATAGGCGGCCAATAACCACTCGGTCTCACCCTATCATGCACTCGGCTCCTTCCATCCGACCACTCTTAGGATCCTCTGGCCGGGGTCACTTCAGGGTCACCCCGACTTGCTTTCTCTTCTGTCTGATTGTCTCCTTAGTGTCGGCGAGTTGATTAGCTTTCTGAATAGCCTAAGCGTATGTTCGCGGGTTTTCGTCACTCATCATCCCATATTGCCCATCCAGGTGTAAGGATTGTATGAAGAAGGCCAGTGCCGTCTAATCGCCCCATTCTCCTTCTACCGCTTAGACCTCCTTCTATCACCTAGTCAGATAGCTTGGCAGGCTTTCTCCCTTGTTTTGGCGTACCCATGTCGAGTCCGAGAACTTCTTTTTAGGCTTCATGCTACATGCGTAATGTGTCAAGAATGCTTCTGCCAATTGCTCGAAGCAATTGATAGAATGAGGAGGTAGGCCGGCAAACCACCTCTGTGCCTGGCCAGTTAATGTGGGTACGAAAGCTTGACAAATCAGCTGGTCGGCGGCACCAACAAACCAACTAGCAGCACCACCGTTCTAGCGATCAGAATGATTAGTATTTTGCGAGGCCATACGCCTACTTTACTCCACTGGTGCGATTAGTTGGGGTGCTTGCTGGTCGGGCGGTAGGGGCAATACACCCGCTATTCCACAAAGCCACAATTACTTGGGCAATTATCTCGGCGATGGTTGGTGCAGGAGCTGCTAGAGGATTGGCCACGATGACTAGCATCGCTGTTGAAGGTATGACTGGTCGGTCATTGTTAGCCACCGACCGCTCTGATGAATTACGACAACTGAGTTGTTGGCATGGATCCCCAATGGAAGCATGGTCGACTTCCTGAGGAGCGACCACAACTACATTGCCGTTAGTAAATAAAATTTATGTATTTAAAAATTATTTAGAAATTATTATTAATTTTTAAAAATAATTAATAATAAAAAAAGATAATAATAATAATAAAAGCAAATAAGGAATGACAAATAAATAGTAAATGTAAAATGTGAAAGAGAGTATAAATAAAATGAAAAGTAATATATTTTAGAGTAGTATACTTCATATCTTTTTCACATTGTGCTATTATAAAACTTTCCAAAAGTTATAATGTCTAATTTAGCTCTTTGACTTGTGCCCCGTTCTTGTGGCGAGTTTGTTTTTATCTTTGATTTTACTTTACAGTTTTTTGATACAGCGATTAACGGAGGAGACATGGCAAATGTCAATGTCAATCTCATCGTTACTGATGAGTATGAAATGGTTATCCATATATAACAATGTGATAGAAGAGGTTGCTACTGATTTTTACTGGCAAATTATTCTGTGGACCCGAATCTACCTTTCAAGGTGGACTCAAATTTAAAATACATAATTTACATACTGAATGTTCACAATTTATATACTGAATGTTCACAAGTCACAACTGAATGTTCACAATTTACATACTAAATATTCACAATTCAAATTGTGAACATTCAATATATAAATGAACATGAATCTACCTTGCAAGGTAGACCCGAGTTCAAATTGTGAACATTCAATATATAAATAAACATGGGTCTACCTTGCAAGGTAGGCTCGCAGGTCCATGGTATAACTATTTGGTAGGTAGACTCCTGACCAACAAGCCTCATATATAAAGTTCTTCTACAGAGATACAATGGAGAATAGAAAAAGGTGAAAATTAAAATGCAAAATAATATTTTCTTTATTAAAGAGAATTATTTCCTACAGTGTGGAATACTAATAGTTCTCTTAAAAGCAATTTGGAATCATATTTGTAATCGGTTAATGGTCATAAAATATTTAAATTATTGCATAAAATTATTAATTAAAATTAAAAAGATGAGATTGATGGAACAAGAAAAATTAGCAACTTTTATTGTTTAGATTAGGAGTCAAGAAGCACTATGAACATAATAATACACTTTGCACAATAAAACCCTCAGACTCAGAGCATTCAAATGTACTCTATTACTAACATATTTTACCACCAAAAGAAGAGCATTTATGAGGAGCAAAGAAGATAGCAACAACTCTATCAACCACTAAAAATTTTTTGAAAATAAATGATAAAAATGTCATTCTATACGCAGTAGAGCAGCCATGAAGAAAAAGCTGAATGATGCCATGAGCCAACGACCATCTTGCTCATAAGTAAACAGTTCATTTACCGTTTAATGTCAGTATCTGCACCTCAACTTAGCGTTTGGGATCATTCACTGTCTTACCCTCAAAGAATTCGCCAAGCATGTGTTCAAGATCTTCCGCCGTGAATCTGATGTATTTCTGAGGGTTCTTACCATTATCGACCAAAGGCCTGTAGTTCAAAGATGCGATTTTGAATCCCCCACACAATAGCAATGTAGCAATGAGACAATCTTATGCACGTTTTAACTGTTTCTAAGGAATAAGACTAACCAGGCATATATTTTCCAAATAGCATAAAGGAAGTGTTATTGTCTATGCAATGGAAAAGGTCAAATAGGCCTTCCAACTTTATACGAAAGTGTAATTAGGCCCCTAAACTTTTGAAAAGTGCAATTAAACACTTCAACTTATTAAAATCGGTCAAATAAGTCTAATTTACAGGTAAGCCTGCCGCAGTTCACAAAATATTGATGTCCGGTTTACTAGACTGGTCACCTTCTTCGATTGAAGGCGACCAAACGTGGTCGCCTTCTTCAGATAGAAGGCAATAGGCGATGTCTCCTTGGAGAAGGCGACTAGATGGTCGCCTTTTCTTCAAAGAAGGCGACCGCAACCGTTCGTCGATCATCGATCGCCGGTTTTTCCCCATAGCACCGTCGGGACACTAACGACCTTCTATTGCAGGTCATTAACCGGCTATTGGGTCCAAATGCATTAAAATGACAAGTTGAAGTGTTTAATTGCACCTTTCAAAAGTTCAAGGGTCTAAATGCACTTTTGTGTAAAGTTGGAGGGCCTATTTGACCCTTTCTCCTCTATGCAATAATGAAATGTGCATCGATTTAACTTAAACAATTATAATGACCACATAATCCAAAAATAACAGTATATGATTTTTTATTTTATTTTTATTTTTTATGTGGGTTTTTCATTTAGTTGTGCTAGTGCCACTGCAAAACTTCATGCATAGTAGATTGTATGAGTCAGCAGAACAAGAAATAAGACTAAATCAATATAAGAAAGCATACCCAAAGCGCTTAATGAAAGATCTGTATGCAGGCAGCAAAACTTCAGCAACTGCAAGCCTCAGAGACTCTCGCAACTCTGTGTCCGGGACTGTCCATTGAGTTTGTCTTTGATGAAGCTCCTCAAACTGTGAATTGAATATCCTCAACCTGATGAAAGAAAGAAAGAAAGAAAAAATTAATGCTTAGCAGAGGGGTAAAAGTCTAAAAGTCAATACAAATATCAGGAATTTTTCATATATATTGAGCTTAAGAACCTGTCTTTCACAATTGCTCTTGAAACTCCGCTACTGTTTTGTCCATCTACACCCCCAACTGAACCACTTCCCCCAGATGATGTTAGGCCTTGGATAGATAAGCATTGCAGTATCTGCAAATTAGAAACATGCATTTTCATTTACTTTGAACAATACTACTCTAAACAGGAGTTACAAAAATAAAACTATAGTGACCTTCGCCCAAGCAATCCTCTTATATTGATTTGCATGCTGTTGAACAATTCGCCGGTGTCTTTGCACCCAATCATCCCCTAGCAGATCCTTGGCTTCAGACCTAGAAGTAATGCAAAAATAATCATAATGCTACCAAGATAAAGGACATTCATGGATCTGTCAGTTTATCTCCAAGTTATGTGAAATATAGACTGTATGGTAAATGTACATAAATATTGTGGAGAAGTGTGAACATGTACAAACCTGCGAACAGATCTGACCATATAATGAATATTGTTCATAAGGAACAAGTGAGTAAGAGAAAGATCTTTATACTGCTTAGATTTCCCATCCAAATTGGTTTGAAGAGCCTGCATTATTCGCATTGTTACGGAAGCTAGCTGAGAATTTGATTCCTCACCATTTTCAAATTCTTGGAATAGCTGCTTTAATGTTGATTGATAGCTAGGAAAGGAAAGTAAAAATAAAAAGCAGTTAGGCAGAGATTAGGCAGATTACACCTACAAAACCTGACATTCAAGATTATATAGTTGCACTTTGACAGGAAAGCAAAACACTGTTGTAAAACCAGTTTAAGCAATATAAAAGTGCAGTAGGTCTGTAGTCATGAATTTGAGAAGGGAGATTATTCTTCGCACTTACTCAAATAGGAACTTTACGTAATTGATCACATAGCTGGTCAATGGATGGACAGTTCCATCTGAAACAGCAGTTTTTGTTGCATCTTTTTCAACAGCTTCTTCAAAATCACTGAAGGTTTCTTGGGCTGTCTGGGCAAGCCGTTTTGTCAGGCCAAAGGCAGATTCTCTAATTTCATTGCAAGCTTTACCCTGGAAAAGTTCTTCAATCTGCAAAAGATTCACATATTCATCTCTTCATGTCCATTAAATAAACAAGGTGAAAGAAAACATTACAGGCCAAGAAAGATGATATAATGCACTCCTTTTAAACAAAAGAATTTGAGATAATTTGATAGGTCAAGGGAAATATGAAAGCTGAAGAAGCAATTTATTATTTTATATCTTTAACAATGCTTTACTTTGGTTTGTGTGGGTGGTGGTGATGGGGGCATGCTTATCACGGCAACGCCTAGGCTTCCTGTTGGTGGAGATAGGACGCCTAGAGGCTTCGCCCAAGTGTCCCAGTTGACGCCATGGATGCCGACCCGACGTCCAAACCCGTAAACCCGACCCATTTTTAAAAAAAGGTATGACCTAATAAGAATAGAGAAGAGAGAGAAGAAACATTTTGCATTTCTCGCCGTCGCTCTTCAGACCCAGTGCATCGACCTCCTACAGCCATAGCCCTCAAACCGCCATCGCCCTCCCACTCCGTGAGTCGCCCTTCTTTCTTCTCCATTTTCTTTGGTTTTCTGCTGGCTGCCACTGTTTTTTTTTCTTTGGTTTTGGGTTATAACTTATAATGATTAATGATATATAATATATTATTATATTAAGTTATTAACTTATTAATAATATTATAGTTGTTCATTATGTTGTTGTTGAATGTTGATTCACTGGAATCACTGGGCAGTGGGCATGGTGATATGAGTCAGTGGTTTGACTACGCGTCACAAGTCGGTGGTTAACAGATGACGAAGAAGATGGATTCCCTATGGTGACTGAGAACAGTACGATAGAGAGACAGAGAGAGAAGTTGGACGAAGAAACCTCCCTTTTGATTTTATTCAGATTCCAACTTACTAAGATAATCTAATATTCTCCCTATATATAGGAGTTAAAGCTTAAGACATAAGGAAACAATATTCTAAAATATGCTTACTTAAAAGTAAAAAGGGCAACTACTAACAAACTAGGAAATAAGATAACTAAATTGATTTCCAATTAATTTTAGCAGATTGGCAGCAGGATCTGTATTGTATCACAGGGGCAGTACATTGCCAGCCTGCCACTTGTTTTTTTTTTTCCCCTTCATTGTTTGGGCAGTAGGATATGGCTGAAAATGAAAGCTATGATCCATCTACCGATCCTAAGAGAAAAGCAAAATCCAATGATCCGGGATGGAAATACGGATTTTGGCCAGACTTGACAAACAAAGACCTGATTGAATGCTCACTTTGTCACAAGCAAATGCATTCAGGAATCAAGCGATTAAAACTACCTTGCGGCCGGTTATGGAGATGTTGCTAAATGTCCCAAAACAACTATGGAAATTATGAGGGAGATGCAACAATATATTCAAAGCACATCAACAATGAAGAAATCAATGGTGATCTTGGATGTTGGAGTGACTTTTTGATGGATATTTGAGAGTTTTAACTTGGATGTTGGATATTATTCTACTTTTTGATGGATATTTCATATTTATTTATTGTGTGTTATCTAGTTGGTGATTTAATGTATGTTGAATATGTTTAATTGTTTAGACTTTAGAATGTTTATATATATATATATATATATATATATATATATATATATATATATTGTATTTTTTTAACTTGTCGCCTAGGCGACGGTCGGGGGGCGCCGTGATAAGCTTGGATGTGGGGTTACATCTGGTGGGAACTAGGGGAGTTTAGCTTGATTAAAACTCCTGACCTAAGTTTAGTATACCTTTCCTTTTGTGTATTCAGGTAGGTTACTCTAGAAACATGTTGAGTTGGTGTAATCTTTCAATGTGATGGAGTTTAAATTCCATCACATAAAAAGATAGAATAGTTTCAATAACCACACCTTTGCTTCCATGAAATGAGATTTTCAGAGAAGTGACTGCTTGTCTAAGACCATTTTAACCATTTATAAAACACAATTGGCATTGGAAATGTACAATTCCTTCTAAAAGACTAAGACAACATCTAACTGGCAACTAATGGAATTTAACTTGTATATAGTTGAATCTACTTTTTCCAGCCTGACCTCTAAATTAACAGAATCTATCAATAAGTTAAATAACAGAATCTTAATGACGATAATAAGTAACAAATTAAATTTGAGAGAGAATCCAGTTTAGGCACATCGGCACTTAAAAAGATGCCAGTTATCTTTTTTCTCAGGAATTTCAAAAGAAAGAATATAAAGTTGACACAATCAGAAAATAAGGGAAAATGTAAAATTTTCAAAGTAATGGCACATGCCTCTGAGTGAAGCTCCCGCATTATCTCGTACATGTCTAGGAGCACAAACAACTTCTCAGGTGACCTCTTGCTTTTGGCAATTGCATCACCAAAACTAAGCAGCACAGCAACACTGCCCATAGTAACTTCAGCAAAGCATTGATCTCTAAGGGAATCAAATCCTTCAAATATTTGATCACAAACCTTACGCTCACCAGCAAACAGTAATTTAACCTGTTCAAGAGTTATTAGACATTTGAAAGAACAAAACGGTTTACTACTTGTAGGTATATTGTAGAAAACTTACAGCTATTCGCATAAAATGAATCCAATTTCCAATTTTAGCTTCCAAAACTTCCCATTGCATCTTCTGTACATCATCCTTGCTAAGTTTTTCAACGCCCAACTTGCGAAGGCTTTCTTCCAAAACTGGAGAACGGGCATCCCTAATTGAACATGGTATACGTACAAAAAAACAAATTAGTGTCACTGTACTATAAACGCGGCATACTAATTACAGTCTGACAGTACAAAACCATAATAAAAGCATTAACATAGGTTTATGTTAGCCAATTTGTACTTGTTACAAAATAACCTGAACCAGAATGTATGTTAAAATGACCAGAATGCAGTTTAGAAGTTAGATAGAGAAGGATAGTAAAATGTTTCCTATCTTTAACAGAAATATATTTAGGAAGACAAAACCAAGTATACATGTAGAGTATTTTATCTTATCAAATTCCACTTGGAACTTTCCCGATTCTTATCAAGTAATTGTCTTGATCAGGTCACAATGAGTAATCCTCAGATCACTCGCCTGCATGATCAAATATTCAACTAACAGCAGATGTTTACCTGTATATTTTTACTAACTGCTGCTGGTGACCAGCTTGAATCATTTGTTGTGCTAAATCACGCAGTAATGGAAGAACCCTTGGAGGTATAAGAGTTGGTGGTGTGTACACAGCATTTTCAGTGCCATTGTTATCATGTTCTGCATGACTATTTGATGATGGGTTTTTGCCACTAGCCTGATCTCCAGGTGACCCAGCTGATGGTCGCAGTGAATTTGGAAGGCATTCAAAAAGACGATCAGGTTCAATAGCTTTGCTGAAAAAACAAAATCCAGAGTTTAAGGAAAGCTAGTTCTACTGCCAAAGATAACCCGCAAACTGATTAAAAATCACAAGTAGCATGTTTACCCAAATAAGTAAGAAAAAATATCCAAAGAAGAGAAAGAGTAGAATGATTTCTAAAGGCCAACTCAGTAGGAGCACAAAAAATAAAACAGTAACTTTTCATTAATTGATTTGAACTAAATATAAGCAAGACCAGCAATATTACAATGCGAGGTAACTTAGAATATCCAAACAAACCTGTAAGATGATAAGAGATGTTTAAATTCCTCCTCAAGCTTGGAAATAGCTTTGGCAAGTAAAGTATTTGAATGGCTGAGCACTCCATCACTACTCTTAAAGCTTTTGTTGTTGCTGAAAAATTTAACATTACTTCTTAACTGTTCGATAGCCTTAAGATAACTTTCCAGATCTTCATGTGGCCCTTTAAGGATTTTAGTCTCTGCCTACATATGATAGTAAATAGTGGGATCAATGTCGAAGCACCAAATAAGGGAATCACCCTACATTACACTTTGTTAAGAGGAAATGATGCACACATGTAAAATGACTCTATTGCACTTGTTGGACCCCATTTAGGATGGTTCAGCGTTACTGATTCAACACGTGCAATTACAGTGACTGAATTTTCTATGCTGCTATAAATGCAATAGGTTACGAAGCGTATAGATATCTCTTTTAACAAATTATGGTGACAGATATGGCACATCTTTCTCATCTTGTAAAGTGAATAGAAACAACGATTTCCTTTCCTGGATTACAGTTTAGAATGTCTATATAGACACAGCACCTAAGTAATTTGTTGGTTCAATGAATTTACAAAGCATAATTGAGAAAGCTTGTGACAAAAATCACAAATCCAGTGCATAAACTTTGATCAAAACTTCAAGTAAAATGTAAATCAACAAATGAAATCATCCCAGCACTAGTTGAAGTTCTTAAGGACAGATTCTTCATATATTTTCCAAGAATACTTAGAAGCATGTCAATTCAGATGCCTGTCTGACATACTGCATCTACAGATGATTCAGTTGGTTTATTTAGTTAATTACATCACAACCCCTTATATAAAGCAAACCTGTCGATAAAGATCAAACTGGCCCAAAATAACATCTGCAGCCTTCAAAGTCTTGTCAATGTTCTCATGAGCCCTCCGTATAGCATGTGTCCTTATCTACAAGATACACAATGCATTTCAACTTTCAATTATCAAATAGAAGAACAAGGCATATCGAATTGAAGTAACCAGAACTGTTGGTGTCACAATAGTCAAACCACCAAATGAGCTTTCTAAATAGAGAAACTGAGTAATGGAATCTAAGCCAGGATTTCAACAGGTGATTTTCCAAAGTTCAGGTGCTGATAACAGAAAACAACACTTAAAACCTGAACTAACACAATATTGCTCTATTTTGATTGTTACCCATTTCTTCTCCTTAGTAAATCAAGCAAGTTATTCTTCACATCTCAGAAGAAAAAAAAAACATTTATATTTTTTCCCCTTTTGGGTATTTTCAGTTAGAGCTGTTGCTCGTTGGTTTTGTTACCAAACTGAGTACCAGCAAGCAGATCCAAGGTCCCCATATCTCTAATTCTTTAACTATACCAAAAAGATTGAAGCTATTTCTCCTTCCTTCACTAATTTCTCAAAAACCCAACAGAAAACCAAAACCGGGTATGCAATGCATTTCTACAGAAAGCTGGTGGGCAAGATCAAGGAACCCAAAGAAGAGAAATGATACCTGAGTTGGGCGCATGGCGGTTTCAAGGGCAGAAAGGCGGTGATCAAAGGAACCCAAGATTGAGACCATGTTGTCTGTGATGGACTGGCTCTGCTGCACTGCCTCCCTCATCATAGCCGCTCTTTCGCTCAGCAAATCCACCCCTCCGCCGCCGCCTCCCGCCGTTCTCCGGATACCCATTCCTGAACTCGAGTTCCCCTTGCCGACGGTAAAACCAGAAATTGGATTGTTCTACAGTTGAAGGGGAAGAAGAAAGACTCCAAACTCTAAAGAGAAAATTTTCAAGAGATAGAGAGAGAAAAAGAGAGAAGTGAAAATAAATATGGGGGAAAATATTTAAAATAAAAATATTTGTTTGTACTTTGTAGGGATTATTTTATTTAATTTTTATCATAACAGTGGGTCCATATTAGTTGCCAATGGTGGAGGCAGGTCAGATGTTGATGCTCTTTTGCTTTGCTATTGACAGGATGTCTTTGAAACTGAAATAAATAAATAATTAAATTTGATTTTCTAAACTCAAATATGAAATTTGTAGATCAAATTCTACAAATTTGGAACATAGGTTCCAATTACAACAATCTTACATAAATTGATGTTTGATAGTTGAAATCGGGTAGGGATTTATATTATGTTTACGTTACACAATAAGATAAAATATAAAGTATATTTCAGATTGTTAAGATCGAGTATAAAAAGAAATACAAGAGACTAAGTAAGAGTATGGTCAAGCAGTTTCAATTAGGTCATTGCAATAATAGTAGTTAATGCAAGCAGCAAATGTGATGGAGATTGGAATTGGAGTACTCTATATATATAAGATCTCAAGTTATATATGGCATGATAACACATTGTAAATTGGTTAATGTGGTGTCTTTAGATTAGTAGTGAGAGTTAGTTTATTGGTTAGGCAGTGATATATTACATTCAGATAGTTATGATAGCCTATGTATGTCAATAGTTTTATAGGTATGGGTTAACTAATTTATCTGGCCTATTGCAAGTCTAAGCGAGTTGTTGGACATATTTCATAATTTGCATGTTGGGCATGAGTTGGTCTTTCAGAAAGATGTGGCTACTATTTGCGGATATTGACCAATTTGACCCAATTAAGCTATCTTATAACTTCATCACGAGTCTTTCACTTCTTCTAGTACACAAAGAAATAGTTGAAGTGGTCAAAATGCTTACTAGTCCCTCAAAGGCAATCATGCAAAGTTTTAGATTGACTAAAGCAATATGTTGACAAGAATATGAGCATAATATTTAAACAGGTTTAAACATGTTTTGAATCTACACGACATGATAATTCCTTAAACACATGCACATACATATATAAAAGAAAACGTTAGAAACAACTTTTTTTAAATTTTACAATTAAATCTAACAAAATAACAATGATATTCATAACATACTAAGCGTGTGTAATTGGTAAATTATTTCTCAAAATAAACATTTATATACAAGATAGAGATTCTATGTTACACAATTCAAACTTATTAGAAAGTTGAATTGTAGTTATACTAGTACATCTACATGTTTTTCCAATGTGAAACAAATGTTAATTAAAAGCGTGTGTATCACGTTGAGAACTGATTTCTCATTCAAACATTATCCATTTTGAGTTTATAATATATCAAATTTATTCTCTCGACTAGAAGAATCCAACATACTTTGACTCGATATAAATCAAATTTGAACCTCACTCAAATTAATACCGAGCAACTTCCTCCCAATTTTTAGATATTTCCGTTTAGTACCTGAGCAACTTCCTCCCAATTTTTTCGCATGTTATATGGTTTTTTTTACCCTCTATCATCCTTTATGCATTCCCCCTTCTTTTCCACTTTTCACCCAACTTTTACAAGTAGTCGCGGTGGACACTCGGTCACCTAGTTACATAGTGATATCACAAAGTGACGACCTGCGCTTTCTTGACGGTCTGGACACCTTCGTAAAGCTCTCGAAGGAGGGTTTTGTTTTTGTTCGATCAGTAAAAGGTATTTTTGACTTCCTAACCACTTGGACTTCTTCATACTACAAGCTAGATCGTCCGCCTACACCAACTGAGGAGCTAACCCAACAGAAACAGGCTTTCAATTACCTCAATTTAGTGCAGGTTTCTACCTAGTCCCGATTGAAGGCTCTTAAAAAGGCTAGGCTGCTACTAGAGGATGTCATGGAGACCGTTTTGTGCTTTAACTTATTGTTTCCAAATAATCTTTTACTTTCAATTAATAATCCTATGTCTATCTTTTATAGGTAATTCTGACACCGAGCTAGACTTGGACTACGAGGGCTCCGCCGATCAGCTAGTTATTACTCACTAGTCAAGCCATCCCAACGTCCCTACTTCCTCTTAGCTTCTTCCTCCAACTAGTCCGGAAATGGTAACCTGCCATGAGGCGCTCCAAGCCCAATTTCACCGAGGAGCTCGGACCACATGCAAAGACTCAACCACCAAGGAGTTCGTTACCAGTACAACCAAGGGCAAGGGCAAAAATCCCATTGATGGTCAATTCCTCCACCACCATCCCTCCGCCATCTACCCGATCGGTAAGGTTGGTGATAAGGCCTTCGCTTATGGCAATCATTGTTGCTGTTGAAAAGAGGAAGCAGTAAGCATCTAAGCCTGCCCTGAAAGAGAGTCAAAAGGACTCGGCCAGCTCTCCGACTAGTCTACCAAGCAGGAACCCCAACCCCTGACGGTAAGGGTAGAAGGTTGGGTTGATTCTACTATGGCCGACAAGTGGTGTAACTTCAACCCCCTAGAGTGGATTGAGAACGTCATCTTCCCCACTGACTAGCACTCTTTGGAGACCTCGGAATGACGAGAGCATCCACATGTGGCTCACTACTCTCCTACATCGCGTATGTTTTTTTTCCTTTCTGAATAGTTGCCAATTCGTAGGATTTTAACAGGTCATCTAGGTCCTCCCACTGCCTATACCTCCTTTTTCCATCACTTCAGGAATTCCTTTAACGTTTCCATATCTTCCTATTATACTGAAGTCAGAGTTTCAAAGTGACTTTAGGCCCTCATGCTACCAGCAAAATGTGTTAAGAACTACTTGACCAATGTTTCAAAATAATCAATAGAGCAAGGGGGTAATGAAAGAAACCATCGTTGGGTTGTACCTCCAAGTATCGAGTAGAAGGTGTGACAATACATGGGTTCCTCCACACATATAACCATTATCTTTGCTTAGAAACCAAAAGTGGTCGTTGGGGTCGTCAGCTCCATCATAAATGGACATAGAGGGGCATTTAAAATCTCTAGGTGTGTGGTAATACTAAATCTCCTCTGTGAATAGCAGTGTTGTAAAAATCCTGCCTAGGCGCTAGGCGCTGGTCAACCGCCTAGCGTATCACATTAAATGGTGGTCTAGGCGGCTAGCCGGCTAGGCGACCGCCTAGGCCGCCTAAGCTCCGCCTAGGCTGCCAAAGCACTGCCTAGGCGTCGACTAGACCGACTAGGCACCGACTAGGCCTTCTAGTCGGTCGATTAACTATTGTTCTTTTTTTTTAATGGGTTATTTCACTCAAAACAACATCATTTAACAACGGCGTGGGTTGGTCCTAGCTATTTTCTATTCATCTCCGACCAGTTGGTTGCCATGACTAAGGGGTTTAGAGGTGGCTGGCTGGTTTCAATGGCCCAATCGTTCTAGGATTGAGCGTCTTAATTAGGTGATTCTATTGATCGACAAGCGAGCAAGGCCCTCACGCTTTTTCAGGGGACCAATCCTGCTTGCTTGTTCTCTATGTGCAATTGTGACTGGCAGGGTCCATCGTCGCAGGAAACATTCTTCCCACTGCAAGGTTGCGCTGTAGAGCTTCTATGAGGCACTCAGCAACCTTTATTATTGCTGGACGAGTTTTGTTTAGGCCGACCAGTGAGGTTTGGGCTACCGATCCAAATAACGGTCGTACTTTTTAATTGTTCTTGAGAATCTTCCTCTAGGTCACTCTCCCTAGGATGGATGGATCAATTGGACAGTGCCGTGGAATTGGGTTAGCTTAAGGTTTCACGCAAGTCGTGAGTCGACCAACCAGAATGAGCTTTGTATTGAGAGGTTACCCTGGTTTGGGTTGTGTGTTTCGTGGTTTGCTGAGAAACGAACATAAACTTTTGGGAGTCAACAGCTAGCCAACAATACCACTAAAATAATGAGTATAAAAATATTGAGAGAATAAATATGTTGTAGTGATGAATATTGCTTGTCTCTTTTTATATACGAGGAGGGGCTATTTATACATATTTTAGGCTACCAACCCTATAGGAAATAGGAATCCTAGATTGTCTCATATTAGAAGTCCTTATTATTTTGGGAATGGGGCAGCCCAATCATTTTTTTAATAAATAGGCTAGTTCTTTTGATCTATTTTGTGTTGGATATTGTTTGTTGGGCTCCTCTATTCTACTTACTTTCTTGTGCTGGTCTCTATGGCCCAAGTTTCATGGTTGACCAGTCGGCCCAATGGCTTTGGGGCAGTCAGACCAGTCGGCCCAGCACCCCTATACATCAGTCCTATCAAGATTTAGAAAGTTAATGCAACACCGAATACACCAGTCTAGCGAGGCATTGAGGAAGTTGGAACTTTAGAACTAGCTAAAGAGCAAAAGGCGTTGAGACCGATGTATGTAAAAAAAAAAAAAAAAAAAAAGTGATCGAAAAGTGGACCAAGGAGGACCACATTCTGAACAACCTTGATAATCAAGCAATCAATACCATTGTTCAAACGCTAAATCTAACAACTTTCAGCAAGGTTAAGGCGTACACCAGATCATTGAAGTAACTATGGGGTAAGCTAGTCGAGCTATCTATCGGTAACAAGCAAATTCACGAAAATAAGCTTAGTGTTGTAGTACAATAGCTTGAGAACTTTGAGATGCTAACTGGGGAATCCATTGAAAAAATGGATATTCGCTTTATTAAACTTTTGGGTTAGTTGTCTGTTTTACAAAAGGAGTACACCCAATTGCCCAAAGAGAAGTCAACCATAAGATTCTACAAGCGCTATCGAAGGAATTGCAAGCCAAGACTACCAACATTAAAAGCCAGCGGGATTTCGCTACTATTCCAATTGAATCACTATTCTAGGATCTCATGGATCTTATGATATGAAGAGGTTGGACAGAAAAGAGACCGTAGTTGAAAGGCCTACAATAACACTAGTGAACGTGTTCCCTTCATATTTGGAAGAGTTTCAAGTTCAAATCCAAAGGTTACATATGAGGATATGGCACTTCTGCTGAAGAAATTCAAGAAGTTCCTACGAGTTTATAGGAAGTAGGGTTCTAGCTCAAAGAAGTCATCATTAGCATATGCAAAGGTAAGATGGTATAAACCAACTATTGAAGATTATGAAAATTTGTGTTACAATTGCAAGAAACTAAGACAATTCAAAGTCGATTTTGCACACTAAGAGAAAGAATCTAAAGAAAAGAAGGACAATAGAAGAAGACGTGACAAGTCTGTTGACAAGAATAAAGATAGGATAGGAAGGGTTGAAGAAAGGCTATTGTGATTGAAGAATTAGAAGATGAAAGTTTAGAGAGCAGCAAGTCATCCATTTCATCTTCTAGCTCAAATGAAGAAGAATTAATCTGTTTAATGGCCAGAATAGAAGGGGGGTCACAGTAGAGTCCAACAGCTCGAACAACGTTAGTTGTGGAAAGATCAACAGGACGGTAGATCTCGACTCACAATGCTTAATGGCAAATGACTGTGATACAGAAAAGATAACTTCTACATCTTCTAGTGCTAATACGATTTTATCTAGGAGTTTAGAAATGTTGAACAAATTTGAAGAGATTCAAGTATAATTTGTTTACCTTTTTATATTTTCAAAATTAAAATTTTAAGGTCAATGCTAATCCAATGTAAATAAAATATTACATAATTTTATACATTAATATAGTCTAATATTGCTTCTTCTTTTTTTTTTTTTAATTGAAAAATGAACATAAAACTAAATGTGGTAATTGTACTTACATATTTAGATTTTTAAAAAAATTATAACGCACATTGGTATTACTATATCAAGGGATGTGACTAATCGAGTTAAATTTAGGTCAAACAATATTTGGAACAGTTCTTCAAAGGGCAATACAACATACAAATGAGTTTGAACTCTTAACTCTATCATATTTTTTCATATCATATTTTAATTAAATTATTATATTTTATTTTGCATAATATTCCTCAACACATAACATTCTACAATTTAGATGTATAGGCTAAACTTAGTAAGGCCATTCTGATGGCAAGTAGATATCATTAAACAACTCAAATGACTCTTTTGTTTCCTTAACCTCCTTCTTCGGAGGACTTGTTTGCACTTTCATCTCCTCCTTCAGCTCTAAAAAAAATACAAAACAAAACATTTAAAATGTTAGACTTCTAACTAATAATGGATAACATATAACTTGATGCAAATCATTTCATAAGTTTTTGTGTAATTTCTGTGCGATATCTGTGTTATTTCATAAAATATAGGCTTTGAAATAACCAAAAAAAAAAAAACAAAAAACAAAAATGCATTAAAAATTAAACTTACTATTTTTCTTTTGATGGTCATTGGTTGGTGGCATCCCTAAAAACACTCCAGTTCCAAAATGAGTTTTACAGAGGGAGTTTTGAGAATATGTGTTGCGAGGATGAAAAACTCCCGTTCCTTAAGAATTTCCACCACCATCTTTCTTTCCTTTCCCTTGTTCCAATATCTTTGCCTATATATCAACAAGTTATATATGTATGTATATATTTTTTTATGTATGTATTTTTGTGTGTATGCATTGTGATAAAAAGGAAATAAAATATAAGTTATTACAAAAAAATTAAATTGTAAAAATACAAATGGAACAAAGTTTTAAGACCCAAATAAAAAATACTCTCTTCGTCTCATTTTATGTATTTGGTTCGGTTAACAAGGTTTAATTTAAATTATTTTTAATTTAACTTTTCATAATATTAAGTTTATTATTAGTGTATAAAATTTATATATTTAGAAATTACATTAAAAGTACTATTAATGATTTAAAAATTATTTAAAGCCAAGTTGTATAAAATATTAAAATGATTGTATAAAAAATGAGGGTTTTATATTTTTCACCAAATCTTTTTTTTTTTAATCTGGACCCTTAAATTTTATTTTTTCCTTTTTTTGTGGATTGGTTTCAAAATGGTTGAAAGTTATTCCAAAAACTTATATTTTATTAGAAACTAATGTAGAAATGTTTTCCAAAGAGTTTTAGAGAGTTTTATAAAAGAAACATTTTTAAAATGAGGATATCTTTAGTGGTTTTCATGCATCATAAATTACAATTGAATAAAAAAAAATATCTTTTTAAGATACAACATCATAATATAAACACTGTACAACTATTCTTTAAAAAAAAAATTATACGGATTATGTACAAAACTTCAAATTTGCTCCACTGCCTCCCCACTACATATATTTGAAATAATTAAATAAAGCAAATTAAACAAGCAATGTAAAAAAAAAAAAAAAAAAAAATTAATAAGAGTTATCGAATTTTACTAAAAAGGAAATTCGAAAAAAAAACAATTGCTAGTAAAATGGTGTTCATTACCAAATGTATAGAAGACTCAAATACATAAGCCTCTGTTCCAGCATCATCACCATGAAAGCCCTAGACAAAAATAAAATAGAATAAATCAAATTTTGATCCATAACAATACTTTGAAACAATACAAGAAAATGGATTCAAGTAGAAGGATTTGGATCCTTTAAAATGAGCATTTGTATTTAATCTTCATATTTTGAGCAATAAAATGTGGTATTGATATTCCCAAATAAAATTAAACAGTAACATGATTTTGAATACATAAAATAAGATGAAAACTTACCGTCTGTGTTCTGATCTCAAAATTTTGTATTGATGGATCATCCAGAACAAGTTTGGCACAACCTAAGACAAGCTTGGTCAGAATTTCTTCGTCCATGTCATTCTCACCAATTTTTTTACATTCAATTGGGTGAGTGAAAAGTATATTCATGGTGAATATTGTGAAAAAGTACAAGTTCGATCTATTTTATAAACAAAATCAAGTCTTTGATATACTTATATATACGTAGAGATCACTACTTATAGAGTCTATATGCGTGATTGATGAAGTATAATTGTGGTAACTACGCTTATAAATATCTATGTGTTTAGTTGAAACTCACCTAATACAGATCATACAAATGCAAGTGTAATTATTAAAAATTTATGACATTCAGTTCACATTATATAAGATAACTAATAAAGTAATGTGAATATGATTACCTTATATAACATCATTTGATTTGTGTTTTAAGATATAACCTAAGTAATTTGTTGTTACTATCACATTGGATTTTGGGTTAGTTTAAAATGAACATAAGTTTAAATAAGATAAGTAGTGACGTTTTTGTAAATATAATTTTGAATCAATCAATTCAAGAAGTCTAAATATATGTAATTTTGGATAAATGGTATAAATTTAGATTTGTTATTCTTTCAATATTCTACTTATTTACTAAAATATCACCATCACTGTGACACTGTTAAATGAATTAGTCTCTACATTTTAGCCATTTGAAGGAAAAATAAATAATATTTTAGTTGTCTTTTTAAATTTTTTTTTTATTAAAATGGTTAAATGTACAATACTTTAACAACATCCAAATTCGTATTATATTCATTCTCTTAATCATTAAGAATATGAGATATATAGATATTTTTAAGGCCAAATAAATGCATTTTCTCACTTATCCCGTGTTGACTCCCTTCACAATTTGTAATCTATACTTAATTATAAAAATCGCTCATTAATGAAATTGTAATGTACCGTACATGGTCCACACAAAATGAGTCAATATCCGTTGTCACAATGATGTAAATATATTTACTTATGAAAAAACGTTAAAATTGACCATTAAACTGAATTAAAAAAGAATGCAATCAGACCATTGAACTAAAAAAAAATGTGTAATTAGATCGCTCAAGTCAAATCGATTCAATTATACCAATTAGCAGGTTGATCACTTCCTCAGTAGGTTACCTCGCCACCGTGGCGCCTATGAGGATTATTAAATTAAACATATTTTATAATTATCCTTTTAAATTAACCATTAGTACATGAGAGCACCATCTTTTTAAATTAACCATTAGTACATGAGAGCCAATATGGTGCATTAAAAAAGCATATCTATGAATAAGATTAATTAGGGGAAATTCAACATTCGTGTGTGCATATGGTTCATGTGTTGTGTGCATAATTAGTCATGTGTGCATATTGAGCATGTGTTGTGTGCAAACATGAGATATGCACACAACACATGCTTTATATGCACACGTGAAGGTTGAATTCCACAACTAATCTCATTCATATATCTGTTTTTTTAATGCACCATATTAGCTTTCAATTTCTCATATACTCATGGGGATGGTAGTTCTCATATGATCACAAATATATATATATATATATATATATATATATATATATATGGGCACACTCTAATGAGAACGGATGCCCAAGAGAGAAATATGAACGATCCACAATCATTCACGTGTCCAGATCAATCAAATGTAATTTTTTTAAAACGACGCGGTGGCATTTTTGTAAATAACTCGAACTTTGGTGCAAGTAAATGTGTTATAAGTGCAAGTAGTTGGTGCACATTTGCAAGTAAAAAGTGTAAGTAAAATCACATACAAGTGCAAGTAATTTACCTTGTTAACATTCGTGCACCTAGGTGCAACTAATTATACACAAAAATACACAAAAACACCAAAAAACACACCACACACCCAAAATAATGCACCATAACTCCCATGCCCCTAATGGTGCATTTTCTAACACTGTGTTGTGTATATTTGCATACCTAGTGGTGTGTTTTTTGGTGATGCGTACCTAATGATGCATATTTGTGTGGTATATTTTCTAACATTGAGTGGTATGTATTTGTATACATAGTGGTGTGGCCGCACTGACTACACGTTAAGAGGCGGCCACACCTGATTATGACTAATATATATATATATATATATATTCCATTAGACAAACAAGTTCATATATATATATATATATATATTCCATTAGACAAACAAGTTCCTTCTTTGATTTTACTGAAATTTCTTTTAAAGAATTTAGATAATTTTATGATTTGGATGCTAAGCGTCATGTTTAAATTTTGTTACTAGACTAAAATTGGTGACTGAAAAATGTTAAACTTTAACAATTTTGCTGTTGACACAATATATCTAAGGTATAGATTTGAGTTATGTATCAAAGCAAACATTTTAATTGAACTTAGACTTATTTTTTTTTTAATTTTTTTTTTTTGTGTGTGTAAAATATCTAACTACATGACAAAATCCATCCGTACAATTTACAACTTTGACACTTATCATAAAGTTATATGTGATTATATATGAAGAGCATCATAACAATAGAAAAGTCATTAATGTACTACTTTGTGCCAAACACTTTTCAAATATGAATTCTGTACGTACTTTAATATTTTTGTTTGTAAATAGAATGATAATTATTTAATAATAAAAATATCACAATTCATTTCTATTTATATTGGTTGGTACAATGACTTTATGATATCATAGATTGTGTTTTTTTTTTTTTTTTAAATACATGTGATTGCTCCTTAGGTAAATGAAAATTATCAAAGACAATTTACAATTTCACTTTTGACCCACATTTTGTAACTAATTTAGATTGAGCCTAGCTAGAGTTAATTTTATAATTACAAGTACAGTTTACTTACAAATTGTTCTAAACCGCTATATCAAATTCAGACCCATCAGCCATGGAATATAACTAGGAATGGCAAGACCCCTCGTTGGCATCGGAGAAATAAAGGCTCCCTTGTTCCTCACTGGTGTCGCCGCCACAAAAACAGAAGAAGAAAGAGAGTTCATCATACTTCAAAAGTGGATTTGCTCTTGTTTTCCTTCATTTCCTTGGGAAACTATCATGCTCGTTTCGCTCAAATTCGAACCGTTTTCTAAACTCATCGATAAACTAGGATCCGGAGTATCTAACTTGGATGCACAACGGGAAACCGTTCGTCGATGCCGGAGATTCGTCGCCGGCAAATGAGAATCTTGATTTTCGATCAACACTTCCGGCCTCCGCTAGGATCCGTTTCCGTCGGTTCTGGTTCCGTATCCGAAAACACGTCGCAGCAATCATCGAATTGGAATTCATCGGCCGCGTCGTGGAATTCTGTCTCGTCATCGGGACTGTTCGTCGTCGTTGTCACCGTCACCACATCCTCTTCCATCAAATCCATACGCTAACGAATGCGATATTTCCTTTGTTCTGTACTTTTGTATTGCTCGCTTGGTGCTATATTTGCTGCCTGCTCACATTTGATAAATCCCAAAAATTGCATTGCACAATTGTGAATGTTAACAAGCCCCTGTTTGTTATTCTCATTGTCGACAACGCAAAGGGCAAAGGAGACCACCAAAGCATAAAACGACCAAAATATCCCTATTTTGGACGACCGGGCTAAATAAGACTGGCCGCAATGACAAAAATTAATGAGGTTCTTTTTTTAGTCCTACTGTTAAATTGGGAATCTGGTTCATTGATGCTCAACAAGATTGTAATGTCAATTATAACCGTTAAACTTGAGGGACAAGATTGATGATTTTCAACAAGAATGTAGTGCTAGCACCAGTTGCTTCAACCTTCAGCGCATAGAGTGCATTAACTTCAAATCAGGTTCTAGGTTTCTTTTGTGAGTTAGAGTCACCTGGCTCAGATTTCCTTTTTATGCCCAACATGTGTTCAACCTGAGATATTAAATAACACTGTACCTCAGAGATAACACTAGTAGTAAATCCAGACTGAATAACAAACTAGAAAAGATTATTATATCACCGAGCATAGGTGTTTAGACAACAGAAACATAAGTTGAAAATACAATGACCTTTTTATCACCCATTCTCAACAATAGCAAAACCACTTCTGGGATCACTAGTTTGCCTGGCAACAATAAAAATGCAAAATTGATATTTTTTTAAAGAAGAAAAGAAAGATACATCTTTAAAGAATTGTAAGTGCATATACCCATGCCAATAAATTTACTAGATGCTGTTAGTGATATAGCATTCAATATCAGCAATGCATGTACCTGGGAGAAATTTCCAAATATCAAGGAGACAGAATAAATCAGTTAAGGAGAGATGTACCCTGGTTTAGCATGTCCACTAAGAATAAGATAAGGAGTCTTCAGTTTTTCTTGAGCTTCCCTCATTCTCTCCACAGATTGTGATGGTGTGTCTGAATTTTTCATTTGTTTTATCTTTAGCTCTTCTTGGTATTGGCGCATGTGTTTCTCTTGTTTCATTTTGCAAGGGCGCTTTCCATGAAATTTATGCGAAAGCAACCGGAAGGCCTCTTTTGGAGTCAACTAGTAAAGCCAAAAAATAAGAGTATGGTTAAGGACACTTGATGCCTAATTACCCACAAATTGGATAGGAGGTAATTACAAAATACTGATGCAGAAATATGAAACAGTACTTACAATTCGGCCATACTCATCAGTCCTCTCTATGTGTATTTCCTTGGGTCCTTCCTCGTCAATAATGCCAACAAGCTTGCTTTTCTTCTTGTCCATGTTTCGACCACCCCATTCAATTGTTTCCTTAAGTGTTCCTCGTTCTTTCAGAAGCCTGAGAGCTCTAGATAACCCCTTTCCAACGGCAGCTTCACGTATTGCGTATTCATTCTCCTCTATGGCTGGTTCATTATTCTCAGTTTCTTTCACCTCTGTCCAACCACAATCCTCAATTATTGCTGCTTCAGGAGAATTCGGTGCAACATCTTCCATGAAAACATCTTTAGCTTCTGTTTTTTTCGCATCTAAAACAGTAAAGTAAAATTAGATAACAGTAAAAATACATCTACAAAAACTACAACATTTTATAAGAAAACTACATAAATGTATAGATCCAACATACTAAAAAGGACCAAAAACACACAAAAGATGTCCATGGAGAGAATGGAAAGCTGCACCTAAAAGTAAGAAAAAGTTATTGATTCAAAATTCTCTCATCCTAAGTGGTGTCTGAAGAAAAAAAAAAAACAGGGGAGGGGGATAAAGGTAGGAAGCATCAGGAAAGCATTTCATATCTTCCTAAACCTCATAATCTAGTTCTACACAAGTTATGCAAGAGAGATGAGATCACCCAGTCATGTATCGGATAAAACTGAGTAAAACACTGTGCCATGTCAAATATTGAAAGCTATTGAGCATTACTATATTCATGTCACCTACCTTCATCAAGCTGAAGACCCCAAACAAACTCTTGCATTTTTGTGAAGACAACCTTATTTTCTTGCAAGTCTCCAATTGCAGGGTTGGAGTTATTATCTACAGTTGAATTGTTTGCATTTGAAGTGGCAAGCAATGCAATGGCCTCTGTTACAAATTTACCAGCCTCTTGTTTTTTCAGAGCTAATTGTCTTGCCCTTACCAATGATTTTCGAAGCTCCTCATCATCGTCATCAAATACAGCATCATCTTCCTTTGCCTTGGTGGTAATAATTTGCTCAGGTCGAAGTGCTTTAGATGCTTCCTGAGCCTTTGTATATGCAGCCTGGTATGCCTTACTTTGCATCTCAGCCTCAGCTCTCTCCTTTTCCTCCTTTAGGGCTTGCCTTGTCTTATCATTCCGAGTACCAAGATCCCCAGCACCCAGTCCAGTAGAAATAGCCTCTGCTTCAAGGGCATCTATGTCCAGCTTCACTTTCTTTCTTAGAGATTTGTTTTTCTTCGGCTTCTTAAATTGAAGCATTTCTTCTTGAGTATAATAGTCTGTCAATATTCTACTAGAGGAATTGAGATCTTCAGTGTGGTTTTTTGTGGCAACCCCCTGAATTCTTCTCCGGAGCTGGCAATTAAAACATAGAGCTTGGATTAACAGACAAATTCCTTGATACAATCCTTAGGGTCATTCACAATATAAATGAAAAACAAATTAATTACCTCCTCCAGTTTCTTCTCTGCACCACCACTAAAACGTCCAGTTCCATCAAGGGTCACACCCTAAAGTTAAGAATAAGCCAAGTAAAATAGACACTACTAATAAAAATTGCAAATCAGTAGCAGTAACTAGAAATTATATATATATAAAAATTATAAAAAAAATAAAAAAAATTAACCTCCTCTTCCATCGGGTCATCATATTGTGGAAGCATTTTCTTTTCAGAACCAAACTCATCACTGCACAAATTAAAAAATAGAGAGATAAATATCAACATAACAAACACCTTGGTCCATCACTAATTACGTTATTAACGATTACATTAAATCTTACCTCTGATCATAAATCCCTGTTTTCTTCTTTGCAGCCTTGTATGCATCGTCCCTCCGCTTCTGCTCTCCAATTTCAACATTTTCAAGCACATCAACCTCTGAGATATACAATATACCTCACCTTAGAATCTGAATCCACAAATTCCAAAAAGATGAAGACTCAACAGAATATGCAAGAAAATGGGGGAAATATAAAATAAGACTTGAATGTGTACCTTGATTTACATCATCACCAGAAAGTATGCTCTGATCCTTGAGAGTTAAGACAACTGAACCTCCTTCAAGTACTTTGTCAAGCCCATGAAGAATTTTTGCCCCACTCAGCTCTTCTATTGAAGGATGTATAGTAAAAATTAGACTAATCCAATCAAATAAAGTTCATTCACATATCTCATTGACCCATACATTTGAATCTGAAAATTGCAAGCATACTGCCAATATTAAATCATTTAATAAACTATATATTGAGTGTTGTTCTCATTTGAGAACCCAACCACCAAATTTACCAAGACATAAAAAGGAGTGACTGCATTTCAGGAAAATCAAATTTCAGACCAACCAACCCAAAGAAAAAAGATTAACTTTTCCTGTAGATTCACAATACACCCTTCATTGAAAGTCAAGAACTTCAGTTCATTACTCACATCTAAGACAAAATGGCCCCTGTTTCAAACAAATGCTTGCAACAGGTAATAATCTTATTCCATTGAGAGTTCAAGACAGAAGAACCACATCAAACTATTTTCCTTTCCCATCCCCCTATTTATTAAAAGTAACATATAATAAATTATGGATTTGCTAAAAATGAGAAAAAGATTTCAACAAAAGATAGAGAGTGAGAGAAAGAAAGAGAAAGAGAGAGAGCAATACCAGTAGTGCGTCGCATTGCTTCCTCATCATCACTTTTTTCTTGATCAATTCTATCCTGAAAAATTGATCATGCAAGGATTAATTCTTGTGCTGTTAACATGAATCTGTTTTGTTTCTTTTGGATGTGGTGTCTGGGGGGTTGGGGGGGGGGGGTGGGTGGGGGGTGTGGGGGGGTGGGGGTTAATTTATATTTGATAACTGATAAGCAACAGATAAAGAATATCTGAAAACATAAACAATCTACCTGCTCTTCAAAAATCTTTGAGAGCTGCAAGGCTTTCTCCTTTTCAGCCTAACTTTTTTCCTCAATCTGGCGGCTCTTGTTAACCCATGCTAAAACCTCAGAGACACCTTCTGGTTTTTTCTTCAACCTTTCTTCCTCCATCCTGGAGGTCACAAGGCTTTATGTGAGAATTAAAGCTAAATACCCGCCAATATTTTCAAAATGTAGCTTTTCACATCCAATAAGAAATTGAAAGTTCATTCCACTTAACAAAAAGGTTCTTCTATTTTTTCAAGCAATATCAGACAACACATTCCATTAAACAACATAGAGATCAAACATCATGAAGCTACAATCTTGAAAAATCACAGCCAAGCCAAAAAAACAATTACAATTTGGCAAAAAAAAAGAACAGGAGTTGTTGGTTTCTTGTTTTGGGAGTGGTGCAGATAAAAGCTTGCCATTCCTCAAAACTCTAACCCACACCAATATATGCCCAAAAATTATTTGAGCTGCATAAATTCCGATAGCTGCACTTCCCAACCTGTAAGTTGAAAATCACAATTTTGTATACCTCTTTTAATTGTAAAATTTCATTTGCATTTTTATATAAACTTATTTATATTTTGATTGAGTGATGATTATCCAATCGTTAGAAGTTTATTTATGTTGCACCAATGGACCACAACACTGATTTGCAAATTTTAATTCTATCACTGCTAATAGAAATGCAAACGAACCATACACCTGTTGTAACACACAACTATAGTCTCTCATATAGTCTAATATTCTTTTTAAACCTACAAATTGTTAAACTAACAGAACATAAAAGAAATAAACACTAAAATTTGGTGAACTCATTGAATTTTACCAACTAAAAATTAACAATTACATTTTGGAGTGTATAAACACTAAACTGATACACATAATTACAATTTACAAGAAACATTATATAGAAATGAATACACATAATTACACACCAACTGATACACATAACTCCTATATTACTAAATTAGGCACACAAACTATTTGTAATTAAACATACACAAACTATTAAAAATCAAACACACAAAAGGATTTAAGGGCATTTGTTAAGTAGAAATAGATTATTCACAAGATGAGTAGAGTTTGGTCTGTAGAGTGGCTGTTTCTTCAAATTCATTCATCGTTGGCATAAATAAATAACAATTGGAAATCTATAGCTAAGGAAACTATAAGGAGCTAGAGTTTTGGGAGTTTATCAACCTCAATGGAATCCACTATTAATTACCAAACAGATGTGTAAATTTCAAGCTGCAAATCAGGCTTCTATGCAAAAAGCACAAATTAAAGATTTAGAGACAAATCGTTGGCTCAACAATTATAGGGGGCAAGAAGAAGAAGATTACATGCATTCTGGTAATGATGCTTCCTGAGCCTTTGACCGTGAGCGTGAGAGGGTGACCGCGACTCTCTTGTGAGTTGTGACTATGATACGTGTGTATTTACATGGAAAGAAATTTTCTATACCTACTCCTTTGGGTACTAGGGAGAAATAGGTGTTTATATATGATGGACTATGCATTGGGGCCGGGTCTGGCCCAATTCGGCCAGACCTGGACCTAATTAAAAAAATGATGTTTGGGCCTATTTTAGTGTTGGGCTCAATTTTATGTTCATCAATTTTTTTTTTTTTGCAAACACCATTACATTTTTTTTAAGACCTATTCTCGACCCACCACACACTATCACCAAAAAATCCGACTTATGCGGCACGGATTTGGGTGGATATCTGCGGAGCAGATTGAAATTGCCATCCCTACTCCAAATCGACACTCGAACCCTCCATACTTTTGAGCCTATATCTCCACTTGATAAGTTTCAATTAGAGGATGAAATTGAGACTATAATTTTCATCCACATTAAGATGGAAAATGAAGGATGAAAAAAAAAACATTTTTTTCAATAATGAATATAATATTAAATACTAGTATATATAAAATTATTAATACTTAGTATATAATTTTTGTTTTTTATTGATAATTCTTTGGAAGGAAAACAAATCAAATGCCTTTTTAAACTTTATTTTATTTTGTTTATTTTAGATAATATCATGCCATCCAGGTTTTAATCAATTACTTTCGACTATAAGAAAAATTATAATTTATGTGCTTGCTTGTTGGATAAGCCTATTTTTAAAGTTTGTGTTAGATATGTTTAGAGTATGGGTCACACTTGTGTGAGACCGTTTCACGGATCCTTATTTGTGAGACGTGTCGGGTCGGGTCAAAACACCATGCAAATGTCATACTTATATGTGCAAATGTCATACTTATATGCTCAAATATAATACTAATCAATAATACAATTTTTGTTACTTATAAGAGAAAAAGTAATACATTTTTCATAATAAGTAATGTTGACAAATGCCCCTTACTTATAAGGGCAAATATAATACTTTTGAGGAAAAATATAATACTTTTAAATCGAAATGTAAAAGTATTGTATTTTCCCTTAAAAGTATTACATTTACCCAGTAACAAAAATTTTATTCCTGATTAGTATTACATTTGAGCATATAAGTATGACATTTGTGCATATAAGTGTTACATTTACATCTTGACCTGACCCAACCCGACCCGTCTCGGTCTCACACAAGTTTTTGCCTAAGAGTATAGCAAACAACAAAAACCTAGACTAAAATCAATTTCTATAACAAAGTCCCTATTACCTCAATTGGTTAGAGCGCAGTGAGTATTAAAACTATTAATCTCAACCGTCAATTGGGCCCACTTTATTTATTGTTAAGGATTTTAAAAAAATACATGGTCAATTTTATAATTATTGTTAATTTATGAATATATACTACATCTGTCCCATTTTACCTGTCATGTTTACTATTCATTGGTCAAACCAACTCTTTCTTTATTGCTTATTTTCTTTAATAATTTTTAATTATTTGTAAATTTGATTTTTTGTGTTTAATAGTGCTTTTAATGTAGTTTCTAAATATATAAATTTTATATAGGCCCTGTTTGGTAAATAATCAGCCTATCAGCCAATTTTGGCTTATTTGACTACTATTAGTTGTTTGGTTAATAAGCTTTTTGTAACTCTAAAATGCTAAAATTCAAAAGGCTACTCAAAGTAGCCTTTTCAATTAGCTTTTTGAGAAAAGAAATTATACCAAACAGTTATTAGCTAACAGCCAATTTATCAAACAACTTTCTACAATCAGCTAATATTATCAACGAATCATACCTTCTAACCCAAACAGCCAACTCAATCAGCCAACAGCCATTTACCAAACAGGGCCATAGTAATACTAAGCTTAATATTATGAAAATTGAATTAAAAATAACTTCAGTCAAGCCTCGTTAACCGAATCAGACAAACAAAATGGGACGGAGGTAGTAATATTTACAAAATTTATCCTGCTCTTTTTTCCTTTACTTTTTAGCAACTATCAATTGTTGATGTACTAAATAGATAGATCAGATTAGTTCTCAATTTTTACATGTTCCCCATCGACCCATTTTTCACAGGATAGGACTTATCAAATTAAATTTAGGTTGAGACACATACAGAGCAGTTCTTCCAAGGACATTATAATATACACATGAATTTGAGCTTTAGGTCATATTATATTTTTCAAAGCATATTTCACTTAAATTATTACATTTTATTTGGAACAATATTTCCCATATGATAACATTCTACAACTTAGATGTATAGTCTAAACTTAGTATAGCCATTCTGATGGCAAGTAGATACCATTTAACAACTCAAATGACTCATTTGTTTCCTCAACTTCCTTCTTTGGATGACTTGTTTGCACATTATTTTCCTTCTTCAGCTCTGAAAATATACAAAACAAAACATTTAAAATGTTAGACTTCCAACTAATAATGGATTACATTTCTAACATGATGTAAATCATTTCATTAGTTTATGTGCAATTTTTGTGCGATACAGTTGTTATTTCATAAAATATACTTTGAAATAACCCAAAAATACATTAAAACTTCAACTTACTATTTTTCTTTTGATTGCCATTGGTTGGTGGCATTCCAAAAAACACTCCAGTTCCAAAATGAGACTTAGGGAGGGAATTTTGAGAAAATGTGCTACGAGGATGAAACACTCCTGTTCCTTTAGAATTCCAGCCACGGCCTTTCTTTCCTTTCCCTTGCTCCAACTTATTTGCCTATATATTAAAAAGTTATATGTATGTATATATTTAATTATTTGTGTGTATGTATGTGACCAAAAGAAAATAAAATATAAGTTATTGCAAGAAAATAAAATTGTAGAGAAACAATTGGAACTAAGTTCTTAAGACCCAAATTAAAAATAATAATTAATAAAATTATTTAAAGCCAAGTTGTATTAGATGATTGTATAAAAATTGAGGTTTTTCATATTTTCGCCCAAATTTTATTTTTTATTTTTTAAATTTGGACCATGTAAAAGGTTTTTTTGTTTAGTGAATTTCATAATGGTCCAAAACTATTCCAAAAACTTATATTTTATTACAAATCGATATACAAATTTTCAAATGAGTTTCAGGAAATTTTATAAAAGAAATCTTTTTTAAAAGAAGATATCTTTAGTAGTTTTTGTGCATCATATCGTAAACTATATTTAAATGGAATAAAATCTTTTTAAGATACTACATCATGATATACAACAATGTTAAACTACTTTTCTTTTTAAAAATTCTATGGATTATGTATAAAACTCCACCATTGCTCCACAGTACATATATTTGAAATAATTTTTTTGAGTACTACTGACTCTGTTACAATGTAGTATCTGTTCATAACTACTTTCTCAACCTACTGAAGCACAACGAGTCAACAGTTCCCATTATCCATGTGAGAGTGTTAATCGGGACACCGGGTGCCACTTGACCACAAGATCTTTGGCTAAAAAAGTTAAACCCGGAACGTTTTTAAAAAGTTAATAAGATTTATTGAATTTGACTAAAAAGGATATTCTAGAAAAAGAATTGCTAGTAAAATCGTGTTCAATACCAAATGTATGGAAGACTGAAATACAGAAGCCTCTGTTCCAACATCATCACCATGAAAGTTCTAGACAAAAATAAAATTAGAATTAATCAAATTTTGATCCATAACAATACATTGAACACAGTACAAGAAAATGGATCCAAGTATAAGGATTTATATCCTTTTAATTAAGCATTTGTATTTAATCTTCATTTTTTATAAAGTAATAAAACGTAGGTATCGTTATTTCCAAATAAAATTAAACGGTAATGTTTTATTTTTCGAATACAACTGACCCTATTATATTGTAGTATGTGTTCATATATACTTTTTCAATATGTTAAAACACAAAAAGTTAATTCGATATCGCCTCCACTAAGACTAGAACCCATGACCTCCCATATGGGTGAGACCACTACATGCCATTTGAGTACAAGCTAAGGTGCTTGGCAAATTAAACAGTAATGTAGGTTTGAATATATAAAATAATATGAAAACTTACCGACTGTGTCTTGATCTCAAAATTTTGTATTGATGAATCATCCAGAACAAATTTGGCACAACCTAAGGCAAGCTTGGTCAAAACTTCTTCATCCATGTCATTCTCACCAACTTTTTGACATTGAATTGGTTGAGTGAAAAGCATATTCATGATGAAAACAGAATACTATGAAAAAGGTACAAGTTTAATTTATTTTATGAGCAAAACCAAGTCTTTGATATAATTATATATAAATAGATATCACAACTTATATTGTATACACACGCGATTGATGAAATATAATTTTGGAGACTACGTTTATAAATATCCCATGTTTAATTGAATCTCGATCACCTAATACAGATAATAGAAATGTAAGTGTAATTATTAGAATTTTATGATATTTTGTTCAAGTCATATAAGATAATTATAGTAACCTGGGCATGATTATTTTATAAAATATCATTTGGTTTGACTTTTAGATAACCAAATTAATATGGTTTCACATTTGATTTTGGGGTTATGTTAAATAAAATAAACATATGTTTCAATGAAAGATGTTAGTGATATTTTTGTAAATATTTAAAAAAAAATTCACATCATTTTTTAAAAGACCAACATTATTTTAGAATACATTAACATTGTTTTAGACTAAAAACGCATAATATCTAAAATGCACGCATTATATATTATGGAAAAAATATGCATTATCTTTTATACACATTGTTTTATACTAAATATGCACAACCCAATTAACATGCATCGGTTCAACCTAAATATGCTTGCATCAATCATCAAGTCAAAATATGTGTGATTTTGGATAAACACACATGTTTGTTACAGTTAATTCCAGTAATGGTCATCCGACTATGTTGATTTTTTAAAATTAATCCCTGATTTTTAATTTGGACAATTTAGGTTCCTTGACTTTCAAATTATTTCTAATGTTGGTCCTTTCGTCAAATTTTGGTTAAGTTGAGATCAAATGAAGGGATAAAATTGTCTGTTCACATGTTTAGTGTATTATTACTCATATTTCTCCTATCCTATATGATGTATATATGAATATAATCTCAGTCGTAGTCTCAATCGGAGCCATTAATCTCAATCGAAGTCTCTTCAACTGAGATTATATTCATATATATAGCATACAGGATAGGAGAAATACGAGTAATAATACACTATATAGGTGAACGAACAATTTTACCCTTTCATTTGACCTCAACTTAACCAAAATTTGACTAAAGAACCAACATTGGAAAGAATTTGAAAGTCAAAGGACTTAAAATGTCCAAATTAAAAGTCGGAGACTAATTTTGAAAAATCAACATAGTCGGAGGACCATTGCTGGAATTAACTCTGTTTGTTATAAATTCACGTCTTTTATTCGTTCAAACTTCTACTTATTTATTGAATGAATAAGCTTCAAATTGGCCACTGAACATAACTTGAAAGTGCAATTAGGCCATTGAACCAAAAAAAAAAGTGTAATTATGCCACTGAACACTCCAAATGTATGCAATTTCACCTAGTAGTAGGTTACCATGCATTTCATCAAGTTACTTGCTTACGTGGACGGTGAGTTGGCATTTTAAAATAATTTTTAATAATAAACTATTAAAATAAAAAATTAAAAAATAATAATAATAAAAAACACACCTGCGTCCACCCCCTCCCCTTAATAATACCATTGCCACCTTGATAGAAACCTGTGGATGAATCAACTTTAATTTATTAATTAATTAATTAATTAATTAATTTTATTATTATTATTATTATTATTATTATTATTATTATTATGTACGGAAAGTAAACTTCTTTCAGAAAATAACTTTTGCTTTATTACGGTGTGTGTGTGTGTGTTTTTTTAAATTTTTTAAATTTTTAAATTTTTAAATTTTTTATTTTAATAGTTTTTTATTAAAAATTATTTTAAAATGTCAATTCACCGTCCACGTAAGCAAGTAACTTGATGAAATTGATGATAGCCTTATGAAATGGATGGTAACATGCTATCAGGTGAAATTGCATAAATTTGGAGTATTCAGTGGCCCAATTGTACTTTTTTTAGTTCAGTGGCTTAATTGCACTTTCAAGTTACGTTTAGTGGCCAATTTAAACTGTATTCCTTTATTGAATTAGTCTCTACATTTTCAGCGATTCAAAAGAAAATACATAATATTTTAGTTTTCTTCTTAATTATTCCTTTTATTAAAATGGTTAAATTTACAATACTTAATTAACAACATCCATGTTTGTATTCATTATCTTAACCACTAAGAATATGAGATATTCAGATATTTTTAAAGACAAATAAATGCACTTTCTCACTTATCAGTTATCAGGTGTTGACTCTCTTAACAATTTATAATCTACAGTTTTTTGTGAGTGCAATCTAACCTATAACTTGTAATATATAATTAATTATAAAAATCGCTTATTAATAAAATATTAATGTACCGTTCATGGTCCACACAAATGAGTCAATATCCGTTGTCACAATGTAAATAAATAAATAAATAAATAAATATAAATAAATAAATAAATATATATATATATATATATATAATATATATATATATATATATATATATATATATATATATATATATATATATATATATATATGGGGGTGCTCCCGCAGGAGTGGAGTATGCCTTTAGTAAAGGTTTATAAAGTTTTAGTCTGTCTCTGGTCCACTGGAATAATTCCAGTGTCTCCTATCCCAATCATCAGTCTCATGATGATTATTATAAGTGGGAAAGTTGAAAATTTGGAGTTTGTTACCAAGGTGGTAAGTGGCGTTTACCTCAAAAGGTCTAAGGAAACCTCTGAAGTCTGATATGTGATTTGAAGTAATTACAAAGTGGGATAATTCTTTGAGTTTAAGTTCTAGTTCGTGTTTTTCAAAAAGTTGACCAGTAGATTCTGTAATTGAATCTAGACATAAGGTTTCTTGGAAGGTTTGAAATTCTAACTTTGAAAGTATAGTATTTGAGATTTCTGTAGGGAAAGTTTTGTCTAATCCTTGTTTAATTAAGTTATGATTTGGTACAGTGATGTTGTAGTCAAAGTATGTTTCTGAATTTGGGTCTTGATAAAAAGTATGGATTTCATCAGTTTCCTGATGTATCTTCTCAGTTAAAAAGTTTTTAGTACTTCCAAAGTATTGTTGAATAAGTTTTTTATCCATGATGATAAATAAGTTTTTTAAGAAGTTTAAGTTTTATAAAAACCTTCTGGTTTGAAGATTCTTCTTCTCTCTTGCATCACAGGTTGCTGTACTAAGAGTTTTATTACTTATCTAGATCTTTTTAGTTTATGTTTGTTCTTACTTTTATTGCTTTATTATCAGATTTGTTCTTTTTATTTTCACCTTATCATCCCTAACCTACTAACCAAAGGATCCCATGACCCTCCGTCTACAACCTTAACAACATCTAAGTATTCAGACTCAGGTTTCTCTTTTCCCCACCTGGGTACTTTCTCTACCTGACATATAAACTTAGACTACACAGGTTGCTTCGGCTCAAGCAGGATTTACGTCTTTTAAATATGAACAATAAGAACAATAAAGCATAATAATAAGAACAAACACAAAGTAAAGAGATCTGGTTTAAGTAATATTACTCTTAGTAGCAATCTGGTTTGCAGAGAAAAGAAGAAAGTTTTTAGAAGTGAAGTGTTTTCTGAAAAGGGTTTTTCATTGATATTTGCTGGTATTTTTCGTGTGTTTTTTACAAATGTACAAGCTTCTCCTTATATAGAAGGAAGAAGAAGAACCTAGAACTACCTTTACAGCTGTCTACTAATTACATTATTGACATACCGAAGATAAGATGTAATCTTATCTCATATCTTCGGTCGAAGTGACAGAAAGATAAGGAATCTTATCTCCTTACCCCATAGTCAAAAAGTGTACAGCAAAAGTAGTACAGTTAAAGAAAAGTTGAAAGGGACAGGCCCCCTTATCTTAGCCAAAGTAAAGTAGAGATGTCTTCTCAAGTTATATTCATATCTTCTGATTCGGAAGAAGACAAAGTTCTTGGCAGTACTCTCCTGATCCTTCTCTTGTAGGAGTTGACAAGTCTTGGATTGGAGTGAGTGACTTCAAATGGAAAAAAGTATCTTGATCCTATGCTTGGATCACAGTAGATTTTCCCTTGGGAATCTTCTCTAAGTATGTTTTTGTTGGCAAATCTGTATTTTGTCCAGTTGAAGTTTTCAGCAAGTATCTTGGCTCTGGCCTGGTCAAGTTGTATTTCCATTGTTTCTTCCAGTTTCAAGGCCTTGGGATGTTGGTGTTCTGGTTCGAAGTCCTTGTATTCATCATCCACCTTATGGAAGTTCACTTCTAGTAAATGATATGCAGGTTTATTTTCTTTGAAGTCTGGGTAAAGGGAAGTGAAATCCAATCTGAATTTTTTGGGAAATTCAGGGATAATAGTTTCAAAAGTTTCTGCCAGCATTTCTGGAAGTATTCCAGAAAATTCATGGAGTGGGGAAATATTGGCTGACTTAACCAATCCATGTTTTAAAAGTGTAGAAAAGTTAACTGGATAATCCTGAAATTTAAAAGGTTTAAACCCAGGAATAAGAAGTCTAGCTCTTCTAATGGCAAACTCAAGTTTACAAAGGCATTCGAAATCATCAGACTGTTGGTTTTCTGGACAATCTGGAAAAAGTAAAGAACAAGTTTTGTAAAGGTTATAATTGAAATCCCAAGAAATTGAGATTCCAGGAGTTGAAATGCCTGAGTTGGCGATTTGAGCCAGGCATTCTTGGAGTAAAGCAAAAGTTTTTAAAGAACATTCTCCAAGAGAGACTGGAGTTTTGGTTAGTGAAGGGGAAGTGATAGTTTTGAGGGAAACGGCTGGAGTTGGGATCTTTCCAAGTGAAGGAATCTCCTTTTCCTTAAGTTTCAAGGAAGTTTTCATCACTTCTGAGAAAGTGTTCTCAAGTTTCTTTCTGGGAGTTTGAGGTTCAAACCTCTGAAGTTTCATTGAGCTGGAAGCTCCAGTTTCTAAGTTTTTCAGAAGTTCCTGATCAGAGAACTGATCCAAGTGTTTTAGGTATTCTTTATACCTAAGTACCTGTTCAGAAACCACAAAATCATTTCCAAACCTTTGAGTTAGCATAGAAGTAGCTTCCTCAATACTGTAATATCCTTTATAAGAAGGATTTCCAGACTTTGGATCTTTCTTAAGTTCTTCAAGTTCAGTGATCATTTCTTCCCAAGTTAAGTATAAACCAGCATTCTTACCAGTATAAAGTGCATAACAAGTAAATGGTTTCTTGGTCTTATGCCTTCCAGAGACCAAAAGTTGAATTAAGTAGTTTACGCAAGTAGCCTTCCTTCCTGAGGATTGGGCTATAGTTGACAAGCTCCAAATATTGTCAACCAAGCATTGCTCTTCTTCAGTAAGTTTCTCACGAAGTGGAGTTTTGAACTGATTCCTTTCAGGAATAACAGCAAGTTCATACCTGTCCACCTTGAAAGTTTTCTCCATAGTGAAGTCTAGAAAAGTTCTGCAAAACTTTAGACAAATTGTTAAAATGATTTATGGAGGATCATACAGTTTATAGTCTAGAATGTTTCTGGAAAGGATATCAGCAAGTCTATTATCTTTTCCTTTAGTATGTTCCCATTTAATATGGAAACCTCTAGTTAGCACAAATTCTCTGAATTTGAGCCATCTGTTTGCAGTAAGTTTCCTTTCATTTTTAGTGTCTGCAAATTTTACTATGGACTCGCAATCTGTCCTTATAGTAAAAAATTTTCTTGAAAGTATAAAAAGTGCAAATTTTTCCAGGACATAAATAATAGCAAGTAATTCATAATCCATAGAAGTTAAGTATCCTTTTTCCTTAAATACACCAGAAGTGTATCTACAGAGTTTTTCAGTAGATTTAGGAGAATATTCAGTTGGTTTCTTAATAAGTATTCCTCCCCATCCATCTTTACTTCCATCAGTTTGTACTATTAAGTAGTCTGAATCTAATGGCAAAGCCATGGGTTCAAGTTGTTGGATTTTTTCTTTTATTTGTTGAACAATTTTAATGTCTTGGTCATTAAAGTTTCTATATCCTTTGGTTTGTGATTTATTGTAAAGTGGTGTAGTGAGTTTTGCAAGATCTTTAAAATAAGGTCTAGTGTAATTTACTAATCCTAGAAAGGATTGTAATTGTTTTAAGTTTTCAAGTTTATCTGGGAATTCAAGTATTTTCCTAGAAATATGTGGTTGTAGTTTAATAGTGCCTTCTCCTATCTCAGCTCCTAAAAAAGAAATATGGTTTTTGCAAAGTTCCATTTTCTTTTTCGAAACAATAAGTCCATATTTTTCAAAAATAGTAAAGATAGTGTAAAGATGAGCTCTATGCTCTTCTTTAGTTTTTGAAAAAACAAGTATATCGTCTATATAGATGCAAGTAAAGTCATAGCAATCCTTAAAAAATTCATCCATCATTCTTTGAAATTTTTGAGGAGCGTTTTTAAGTCCAAATGGCATTACTTTCCATTCAAAAAGTCCTAATGGACATGAAAAGGCTGTCCATTCTATACTCTCTGGATGCATTTTAACTTGCCAAAATCCAGATTTCAAGTCGAATTTTGAAAACCAGTTTCTATTTTGTATTTTGTTAATCAAAGTATCTTTGTCAGGGATGCAATACCCATCTTCATAAGTGTTGTCATTAAGTCTCCTGTAGTCGAATACCATTCTGGATTGACCACGTTTCTTTTCTGCTTCTTTCTGGACAATAAAAGCAGGAGTTCTGTGTCTAGAAGTTGATCTTGCTATAATACCAAGTTTTAAAAGTTGGTCGATGTGCATTTTAAACTCATCTTGTTCCCAAGGTCCATATTTAAAGTTTTGGGATTTAATAGTTATGTCTGGGTTAATGATTTCAAGTTTACATTCAGTTTTGTTCTTTTCCCAGAATTTTACAGGATTCTCTCCTATAATTTCCATTTTTTCAAGTCTTTTAACTAAGTTTTCTAAGTCATTTTCTCTTAATTCTTTTTTGAAGTTAGTAGTTTCTACTAAATGTAAGTTTAATTCAATTCCCTCAAGATTCTCTAGATGTTCTGGAAAATCTTGTAATTCTTCAGTATTTATACAGTTACAATCTTTATTGTTACTGCATTTACAAGAGTCTAATATTTTAGTTTCAAAGATCTTAGCAGGGAAGTTTGAAATAATAGGAATTTGGAAACAATTCCTACTAATAGTTAAATAGTCTTTGTTAATGGTCATTTGACCATTATTATAAAGTATGAAATCTAATCCCATAATTACAGGAACATTATGGTTTTTAAGTGTTCTTACCCAAAGTTTTGGCCAATAAAAAGATTCTGACCAAGTATTGCAGTTGGTTTGAAATTTGGCTTGTATATTTTTAAGTTGAGTATCTATGGATACTTGAGTACCATCAAATTGAGTAGATTTGACAGGAGTAACTTTAACAGTTTTTTGTTTAATTGTTTCTGGTAAGATTCCAGAATCAATTGTTGAAGAAGTAGCTCCAGTATCAACAAGTATTGGTACAAGTAAATCTATTCCATGTATTGAAAGTTTGGATGGAATAATTACTTGGGTTATTCTTGTATTATTACATACCAAAGGTATATTTGTGCTACAAGTTTTTTCAGTTTGAGTATTAATTATGTTTTGTTCTTCAGTGGTTATCTCAGTTATTTTGAGATCAGTTTCAGTTATGACTTGTTTTCTTTTTTCTAAGAGTTCAAGTATTTTTTCAAGTTTTTCTTCAATTTTAGCCATTTTGTTTTCTAGAGTAATTACTTGGTTTTCCAAAGTTCTTATCTTTAAGTTTTCCCATTGAGTATTATTAAGTGTAGTATTTTCTGGGATAGGTATGTTGAAGTTTTTTGTAATACAGTTATTACAAATTTGTTTAAGACAAGTTTGGCATTTCCATCTTCTGTCGAAGGCTGGATACCATTTGCAGATATGACAACAAATGTTGTCACTACCTGACCTATGTTTCCAGGAATGTTTACATTCCATAGTTCCAATTATTTAGTCTATCCATAAGGATATTAAGTGAGTCTTCTTCTTCAGGAATTTCAACCTCTTTGGTTTCAAATCCTTCCAAAGAACATATACTCCAAATTTCTGAAGTATCTGAAATATCAGAAGTAATTTCAAGTATATCTTCATTAATGGTGTTTACTAAGTTTGCTTCTTCATTAAATAAGTTATTTCTGTTTGGACAAACAGAGGATAAGTGTCCAGGTTTTTGACAAGCATAGCAAGTTATTGTTTTCTTGTAGTTTTTGTTTGGATTGTACTTAGTAACATGCTTATCTTTATTGAGATAAGGTTTTTTAGCAGTTGATTTTCTTATGTATTTTCTTTTTACATGGTTTCTTTTAGGTTTCGCAGGTTGTCTCCTGGGAGTTGGATCATCAGGATGTCTCCCATATTGTTGTGGAGTGTAGATATTTTTACAAAAACCTACATTCTTTTGTTTTAAGTCTCTCTGGATCTGTATATAAGTACATCTAGTCTTAAGTTCACTAATAACATGTTGAATTCTGGTTCCCATGTTATCAAAAAGTTCTTCTTTAGGTATTAAATTCCAGGAATCATGGATTTCTTTTCCTAAAGGTCCAGGTAATTTTGAAAAAAGTCTTTCTCCTAAGTCTTTAGAGAAATAGTTTCCAGAGGTGCAGGCTAGTGATAAAAAGTCTATTAAGAAATCTATAACTTTATGCCAATCATACAATTGGATTTGTTCTAGATCTCTCATGGCTTCAGCTTGTCTTATAGTTAAGCCAGTGTTTGCTTCTCTTCCAGTAAGAAGTGTGTGTATTTGGTAAGCAAAGTTGTGTATACTATTTCCTTGCATTGCTAATTCTGCAAGCTTATCAGGAAATTTTAGTTTAAAGGCTTCCCATGCTGCTCTAGCAGTTCCGCCTAAATAGTTTTCAGCTATTTTAATCATTTCTTCTCCGTCATTGACGTAAGGGTGTTTTGATTCAAAGTCTCTTATTATAAGTGCAGTCCATTGTTCAATATAGTTATCGAAAAGTTGTGGATGAACCTCAAGTTCAGTGATCATTTCTTCCCAAGTAAGTATAAACCAGCATTCTTACCAGTATAAAGTGCATAACAAGTAAATGGTTTCTTGGTCTTATGCCTTCCAGAGACCAAAAGTTGAATTAAGTAGTTTACGCAAGTAGCCTTCCTTCCGAGAGATTGGGCTATAGTTGACAAGCTCCAAATATTGTCAACCAAGCATTGCTCTTCTTCAGTAAGTTTCTCACGAAGTGGAGTTTTGAACTGATTCCTTTCAGGAATAACAGCAAGTTCATACCTGTCCACCTTGAAAGTTTTCTCCATAGTAAAGTCTAGAAAAGTTCTGCAAAACTTTAGACAAATTGTTAAAATGATTTATGGAGGATCATAAAGTTTATAGTCTAAAATGTTTCTGGAAAGGATATCAGCAAGTCTATTATCTTTTCCTTTAGTATGTTCCCATTTAATATGGAAACCTCTAGTTAGCACAAATTCTCTGAATTTGAGCCATCTGTTTGCAGTAAGTTTCCTTTCATTTTTAGTGTCTGCAAATTTTACTATGGACTCGCAATCTGTCCTTATAGTAAAAAATTTTCTTGAAAGTATAAAAAGTGCAAATTTTTCAGGACATAAATAATAGCAAGTAATTCATAATCCATAGAAGTTAAGTATCCTTTTTCCTTAAATACACCAGAAGTGTATCTACAGAGTTTTTCAGTAGATTTAGGAGAATATTCAGTTGGTTTCTTAATAAGTATTCCTCCCCATCCATCTTTACTTCCATCAGTTTGTACTATTAAGTAGTCTGAATCTAATGGCAAAGCCATAGGTTCAAGTTGTTGGATTTTTTCTTTTATTTGTTGAACAATTTTAATGTCTTGGTCATTAAAGTTTCTATATCCTTTAGTTTGTGATTTATTGTAAAGTGGTGTAGTGAGTTTTGCAAGATCTTTAAAATAAGGTCTAGTGTAATTTACTAATCCTAGAAAGGATTGTAATTGTTTTAAGTTTTCAAGTTTATCTGGAAATTCAAGTATTTTCCTAGATATATGTGGTTGAAGTTTAATAGTCCTTCTCCTATCTCAGCTCCTAAAAAAGAAATATGGTTTTTGCAAAGTTCCATTTTCTTTTTAGAAACAATAAGTCCATATTTTTCAAAAATAGTAAAGATAGTGTAAAGATGAGCTCTATGCTCTTCTTTAGTTTTTGAAAAAACAAGTATATCGTCTATATAGATGCAAGTAAAGTCATAGCAATCCTTAAAAAATTCATCCATCATTCTTTGAAATTTTTGAGGAGCGTTTTTAAGTCCAAATGGCATTACTTTCCATTCAAAAAGTCCTAATGGACATGAAAAGGCTGTCCATTCTATACTCTCTGGATGCATTTTAACTTGCCAAAATCCAGATTTCAAGTCGAATTTTGAAAACCAGTTTCTATTTTGTATTTTGTTAATCAAAGTATCTTTGTCAGGGATGCAATACCCATCTTCATAAGTGTTGTCATTAAGTCTCCTGTAGTCGAATACCATTCTGGATTGACCACGTTTCTTTTCTGCTTCTTTCTGGACAATAAAAGCAGGAGTTCTGTGTCTAGAAGTTGATCTTCTTATAATACCAAGTTTTAAAAGTTGGTCGATGTGCATTTTAAACTCATCTTGTTCCCAAGGTCCATATTTAAAGTTTTGGGATTTAATAGTTATGTCTGGGTTAATGATTTCAAGTTTACATTCAGTTTTGTTCTTTTCCCAGAATTTTACAGGATTCTCTCCTATAATTTCCATTTTTTCAAGTCTTTAACTAAGTTTTCTAAGTCATTTTCTCTTAATTCTTTTTTGAAGTTAGTAGTTTCTACTAAATGTAAGTTTAATTCAATTCCCTCAAGATTCTCTAGATGTTCTGGAAAATCTTGTAATTCTTCAGTATTTATACAGTTACAATCTTTATTGTTACTGCATTTACAAGAGTCTAATATTTTAGTTTCAAAAATTTAGCAGGGAAGTTTGAAAAATAGGAATTTGGAAACAATTCCTACTAATAGTTAAGTAGTCTTTGTTAATGGTCATTTGCCATTATTATAAAGTATGAAATCTAATCCCATAATTACAGGAACATTATGGTTTTTAAGTGTTCTTACCCAAAGTTTTGGCCAATAAAAAGATTCTGACCAAGTATTGCAGTTGGTTTGAAATTTGGCTTGTATATTTTTAAGTTGAGTATCTATGGATACTTGAGTACCATCAAATTGAGTAGATTTGACAGGAGTAACTTTAACAGTTTTTTGTTTAATTGTTTCTGGTAATATTCCAGAATCAATCGTTGAAGAAGTAGCTCCAGTATCAACAAGTATTGGTACAAGTAAATCTATTCCATGTATTGAAAGTTTGGATGGAATAATTACTTGGGTTATTCTTGTATTATTACATACCAAAGGTATATTGTGCTACAAGTTTTTTCAGTTTGAGTATTAATTATGTTTTGTTCTTCAGTAGTTATCTCAGTTATTTTGAGATCAGTTTCAGTTATTACTTGTTTTCTTTTTTCTAAGAGTTCAAGTATTTTTCAAGTTTTTCTTCATTTTAGCCATTTTGTTTTCTAAAGTAATTACTTGGTTTTCCAAAGTTTTTATCTTTAAGTTTTCCCATTGAGTATTATTAAGTGTAGTATTTTCTGGGATAGGTATGTTGAAGTTTTTTGTAATACAGTTATTACAAATTTGTTTAAGACAAGTTTGGCATTTCCATCTTCTGTCGAAGGCTGGATACCATTTACAGATATGACAACAAATGTTGTCGCTACCTGACCTATGTTTCCAGGAATGTTTACATTCCATAGTTCCAATTATTTAGTCTATCCATAAGGATATTAAGTGAGTCTTCTTCTTCAGGAATTTCAACCTCTTTGGTTTCAAATCCTTCTAAAGAACATATACTCCAGATTTCTGAAGTATCTGAAATATCAGATGTAATTTCAAGTATATCTTCATTAATGGTGTTTACTAAGTTTGCTTCTTCATTAAATAAGTTATTTCTGTTTGGACAACAGATGATAAGTGTCCAGGTTTTTGACAAGCATACAAGTTATTGTTTTCTTGTAGTTTTTGTTTGGATTGTATTTAGTAACATGTTTGTCTTTATTAAGATAAGGTTTCTTAGCAGTTGATTTTCTATCTAAGTTTCCCAGAAGAGCTGTAACTATTTATGACCAAAATAATCCAAACAGAAGAACTTTAGGAAAACAAATGCCTCATGAAGTACAGATACTCAGTAATGAACCAACTATACTTAATATAACTAGGGTTCATCCACAACTTTTCGATAACTATATTGAACAATGGACTGCACTTATAATAAGAGACTTTGAATCAAAACACCCTTACGTCAATGACGGAGAAGAAATGATTAAAATAGCTGAAAACTATTTAGGCGGAACTGCTAGAGCAGCATGGGAAGCCTTTAAACTAAAATTTCCTGATAAGCTTGCAGAATTAGCAATGCAAGGAAATAGTATACACAACTTTGCTTACCAAATACACACACTTCTTACTGGAAGAGAAGCAAACACTGGCTTAACTATAAGACAAGCTGAAGCCATGAGAGATCTAGAACAAATCCAATTGTATGATTGGCATAAAGTTATAGATTTCTTAATAGACTTTTTATCACTAGCCTGCACCTCTGGAAACTATTTCTCTAAAGACTTAGGAGAAAGACTTTTTTCAAAATTACCTGGACCTTTAGGAAAAGAAATCCATGATTCCTGGAATTTAATACCTAAAGAAGAACTTTTTGATAACATGGGAACCAGAATTCAACATGTTATTAGTGAACTTAAGACTAGATGTACTTATATACAGATCCAGAGAGACTTAAAACAAAAGAATGTAGGTTTTTGTAAAAATATCTACACTCCACAACAATATGGGAGACATCCTGATGATCCAACTCCCAGGAGACAACCTGCGAAACCTAAAAGAAACCATGTAAAAAGAAAATACATAAGAAAATCAACTGCTAAAAAACCTTATCTCAATAAAGATAAGCATGTTACTAAGTACAATCCAAACAAAAACTACAAGAAAACAATAACTTGCTATGCTTGTCAAAAACCTGGACACTTATCCTCTGTTTGTCCAAACAGAAATAACTTATTTAATGAAGAAGCAAACTTAGTAAACACCATTAATGAAGATATACTTGAAATTACTTCTGATATTTCAGATACTTCAGAAATTTGGAGTATATGTTCTTTGGAAGGATTTGAAACCAAAGAGGTTGAAATTCCTGAAGAAGAAGACTCACTTAATATCCTTATGGATAGACTAAATAATTGGAACTATGGAATGTAAACATTCCTGGAAACATAGGTCAGGTAGTGACAACATTTGTTGTCATATCTGCAAATGGTATCCAGCCTTCGACAGAAGATGGAAATGCCAAACTTGTCTTAAACAAATTTGTAATAACTGTATTACAAAAAACTTCAACATACCTATCCCAGAAAATACTACACTTAATAATACTCAATGGGAAAACTTAAAGATAAGAACTTTGGAAAACCAAGTAATTACTCTAGAAAACAAAATGGCTAAAATTGAAGAAAAACTTGAAAAAATACTTGAACTCTTAGAAAAAAGAAAACAAGTAATAACTGAAACTGATCTCAAAATAACTGAGATAACTACTGAAGAACAAAACATAATTAATACTCAAACTGAAAAAACTTGTAGCACAAATATACCTTTGGTATGTAATAATACAAGAATAACCCAAGTAATTATTCCATCCAAACTTTCAATACATGGAATAGATTTACTTGTACCAATACTTGTTGATACTGGAGCTACTTCTTCAACGATTGATTCTGGAATATTACCAGAAACAATTAAACAAAAAACTGTTAAAGTTACTCCTGTTAAATCTACTCAATTTGATGGTACTCAAGTATCCATAGATACTCAACTTAAAAATATACAAGCCAAATTTCAAACCAACTGCAATACTTGGTCAGAATCTTTTTATTGGCCAAAACTTTGGGTAAGAACACTTAAAAACCATAATGTTCCTGTAATTATGGGATTAGATTTCATACTTTATAATAATGGTCAAATGACCATTAACAAAGACTATTTAACTATTAGTAGGAATTGTTTCCAAATTCCTATTATTTCAAACTTCCCTGCTAAGATCTTTGAAACTAAAATATTAGACTCTTGTAAATGCAGTAACAATAAAGATTGTAACTGTATAAATACTGAAGAATTACAAGATTTTCCAGAACATCTAGAGAATCTTGAGGGAATTGAATTAAACTTACATTTAGTAGAAACTACTAACTTCAAAAAAGAATTAAGAGAAAATGACTTAGAAAACTTAGTTAAAAGACTTGAAAAAATGGAAATTATAGGAGAGAATCCTGTAAAATTCTGGGAAAAGAACAAAACTGAATGTAAACTTGAAATCATTAACCCAGACATAACTATTAAATCCCAAAACTTTAAATATGGACCTTGGGAACAAGATGAGTTTAAAATGCACATCGACCAACTTTTAAAACTTGGTATCCTACTAACCAAAGGATCCCATGACCCTCCGTCTACAACCTTAACAACATCTAAGTATTCAGACTCAGGTTTCTCTTTTCCCCACCTGGGTACTTTCAGGAGACTTAATGACAACACTTATGAAGATGGGTATTGCATCCCTGACAAAGATACTTTGATTAACAAAATACAAAATAGAAACTGGTTTTCAAAATTCGACTTGAAATCTGGATTTTGGCAAGTTAAAATGCATCCAGAGAGTATAGAATGGACAGCCTTTTCATGTCCATTAGGACTTTTTGAATGGAAAGTAATGCCATTTGGACTTAAAAACGCTCCTCAAAAATTTCAAAGAATGATGGATGAATTTTTTAAGGATTGCTATGACTTTACTTGCATCTATATAGACGATATACTTGTTTTTTCAAAAACTAAAGAAGAGCATAGAGCTCATCTTTACACTATCTTTACTATTTTTGAAAAATATGGACTTATTGTTTCGAAAAAGAAAATGGAACTTTGCAAAAACCATATTTCTTTTTTAGGAGCTGAGATAGGAGAAGGCACTATTAAACTACAACCACATATTTCTAGGAAAATACTTGAATTCCCAGATAAACTTGAAAACTTAAAACAATTACAATCCTTTCTAGGATTAGTAAATTACACTAGACCTTATTTTAAAGATCTTGCAAAACTCACTACACCACTTTACAATAAATCACAAACCAAAGGATATAGAAACTTTAATGACCAAGACATTAAAATTGTTCAACAAATAAAAGAAAAAATCCAACAACTTGAACCCATGGCTTTGCCATTAGATTCAGACTACTTAATAGTACAAACTGATGGAAGTAAAGATGGATGGGGAGGAATACTTATTAAGAAACCAACTGAATATTCTCCTAAATCTACTGAAAAACTCTGTAGATACACTTCTGGTGTATTTAAGGAAAAAGGATACTTAACTTCTATGGATTATGAATTACTTGCTATTATTTATGTCCTGGAAAAATTTGCACTTTTTATACTTTCAAGAAAATTTTTTACTATAAGGACAGATTGCGAGTCCATAGTAAAATTTGCAGACACTAAAAATGAAAGGAAACTTACTGCAAACAGATGGCTCAAATTCAGAGAATTTGTGCTAACTAGAGGTTTCCATATTAAATGGGAACATACTAAAGGAAAAGATAATAGACTTGCTGATATCCTTTCCAGAAACATTCTAGACTATAAACTGTATGATCCTCCATAAATCATTTTAACAATTTGTCTAAAGTTTTGCAGAACTTTTCTAGACTTCACTATGGAGAAAACTTTCAAGGTGGACAGGTATGAACTTGCTGTTATTCCTGAAAGGAATCAGTTCAAAACTCCACTTCGTGAGAAACTTACTGAAGAAGAGCAATGCTTGGTTGACAATATTTGGAGCTTGTCAACTATAGCCCAATCCTCCGGAAGGAAGGCTACTTGCGTAAACTACTTAATTCAACTTTTGGTCTCTGGAAGGCATAAGACCAAGAAACCATTTACTTGTTATGCACTTTATACTGGTAAGAATGCTGGTTTATACTTAACTTGGGAAGAAATGATCACTGAACTTGAAGAACTTAAGAAAGATCCAAAGTCTGGAAATCCTTCTTATAAAGGATATTACAGTATTGAGGAAGCTACTTCTATGCTAACTCAAAGGTTTGGAAATGATTTTGTGGTTTCTGAACAGGTACTTAGGTATAAAGAATACCTAAAACACTTGGATCAGTTCTCTGATCAGGAACTTCTGAAAAACTTAGAAACTGGAGCTTCCAGCTCAATGAAACTTCAGAGGTTTGAACCTCAAACTCCCAGAAAGAAACTTGAGAACACTTTCTCAGAAGTGATGAAAACTTCCTTGAAACTTAAGGAAAAGGAGATTCCTTCACTTGGAAAGATCCCAACTCCAGCCGTTTCCCTCAAAACTATCACTTCCCCTTCACTAACCAAAACTCCAGTCTCTCTTGGAGAATGTTCTTTAAAAACTTTTGCTTTACTCCAAGAATGCCTGGCTCAAATCGCCAACTCAGGCATTTCAACTCCTGGAATCTCAATTTCTTGGGATTTCAATTATAACCTTTACAAAACTTGTTCTTTACTTTTTCCAGATTGTCCAGAAAACCAACAGTCTGATGATTTCGAATGCCTTTGTAAACTTGAGTTTGCCATTAGAAGAGCTAGACTTCTTATTCCTGGGTTTAAACCTTTTAAATTTCAGGATTATCCAGTTAACTTTTCTACACTTTTAAAACATGGATTGGTTAAGTCAGCCAATATTTCCCCACTCCATGAATTTTCTGGAATACTTCCAGAAATGCTGGCAGAAACTTTTGAAACTATTATCCCTGAATTTCCCAAAAAATTCAGATTGGATTTCACTTCCCTTTACCCAGACTTCAAAGAAAATAAACCTGCATATCATTTACTAGAAGTGAACTTCCATAAGGTGGATGATGAATACAAGGACTTCGAACCAGAACACCAACATCCCAAGGCCTTGAAACTGGAAGAAACAATGGAAATACAACTTGACCAGGCCAGAGCCAAGATACTTGCTGAAAACTTCAACTGGACAAAATACAGATTTGCCAACAAAAACATACTTAGAGAAGATTCCCAAGGGAAAATCTACTGTGATCCAAGCATAGGATCAAGATACTTTTTTCCATTTGAAGTCACTCACTCCAATCCAAGACTTGTCAACTCCTACAAGAGAAGGATCAGGAGAGTACTGCCAAGAACTTTGTCTTCTTCCGAATCAGAAGATATGAATATAACTTGAGAAGACATCTCTACTTTACTTTGGCTAAGATAAGGGGGCCTGTCCCTTTCAACTTTTCTTTAACTGTACTACTTTTGCTGTACACTTTTTGACTATGGGGTAAGGAGATAAGATTCCTTATCTTTCTGTCACTTCGACCGAAGATATGAGATAAGATTACATCTTATCTTCGGTATGTCAATAATGTAATTAGTAGACAGCTGTAAAGGTAGTTCTAGGTTCTTCTTCTTCCTTCTATATAAGGAGAAGCTTGTACATTTGTAAAAACACACGAAAAATACCAGCAAATATCAATGAAAAACCCTTTTCAGAAAACACTTCACTTCTAAAAACTTTCTTCTTTTCTCTGCAAACCAGATTGCTACTAAGAGGTAATATTACTTAAACCAGATCTCTTTACTTTGTGTTTGTTCTTATTATTATGCTTTATTGTTCTTATTGTTCATATTTAAAAGACGTAAATCCTGCTTGAGCCGAAGCAACCTGTGTAGTCTAAGTTTATATGTCAGGTAGAGAAAGTACCCAGGTGGGGAAAAGAGAAACCTGAGTCTGAATACTTAGATGTTGTTAAGGTTGTAGACGGAGGGTCATGGGATCCTTTGGTTAGTAGGTTAGGGATGATAAGGTGAAAATAAAAAGAACAAATCTGATAATAAAGCAATAAAAGTAAGAACAAACATAAACTAAAAAGATCTAGATAAGTAATAAAACTCTTAGTACAGCAACCTGTGATGCAAGAGAGAAGAAGAATCTTCAAACCAGAAGGTTTTTATAAAACTTAAACTTCTTAAAAAACTTATTTATCATCATGGATAAAAAACTTATTCAACAATACTTTGGAAGTACTAAAAACTTTTTAACTGAGAAGATACATCAGGAAACTGATGAAATCCATACTTTTTATCAAGACCCAAATTCAGAAACATACTTTGACTACAACATCACTGTACCAAATCATAACTTAATTAAACAAGGATTAGACAAAACTTTCCCTACAGAAATCTCAAATACTATACTTTCAAAGTTAGAATTTCAAACCTTCCAAGAAACCTTATGTCTAGATTCAATTACAGAATCTACTGGTCAACTTTTTGAAAAACACGAACTAGAACTTAAACTCAAAGAATTATCCCACTTTGTAATTACTTCAAATCACATATCAGACTTCAGAGGTTTCCTTAGACCTTTTGAGGTAAACGCCACTTACCACCTTGGTAACAAACTCCAAATTTTCAACTTTCCCACTTATAATAATCATCATGAGACTGATGATTGGGATAGGAGACACTGGAATTATTCCAGTGGACCAGAGACAGACTAAAACTTTATAAACCTTTACTAAAGGCATACTCCACTCCTGCGGGAGCCCCCCCCCTTATATATATATATATATATATTATATATATATATATATATATATATATTTATTTATTTATTTATTTATTTATTTATTTATAGAGGGGCGCGCTCTAATGAGAACAGGCGCCCAGGAAAGAACTAAGAACGATTCATAACCGTCCACGTGTTCAGATCAACGAATCAGATGTAATTTTAAAAAAATGACGCGCATTTTCATAAATAACTAAAACTTTGGTGCAAGTAAATGTGTTATAAGTGCAAGTAGTTGGTGCACATTTGCAAGTAAAAAGTGCAAGTAAAATCACTTACAAGTGCAAGTAATTTATCTTGTTAACATTCGTGCACCTAGATGCAACTAATTATACCGTTAGGTGCAACTAGTTATAACATTAGGTGCACTTAGTATTGATGCTCAGTGTACATTTTACTTGCACCTGTAGTGCATTTTACATGCACCTGTAATGCATTTTACATGCACTTGTAATACATTTTACTTGCACTTGGTGCACTGTATGAAATTGCCACTTGCACTTATAATACATTTTACTTGCACTTCGATGTACAATTATTTATGAAAATGTCACTGTATTTAACAAAAAAAATCAATGTTTCTCAACCATTAGATCTGAACACGTGGACAGATGTCATGGGTTCTTAGTTCTTCCCTAGGTGCACCGTTCTCATTTGAACGCAATCCTCTCTCTCCCTCCCTCTCTCTCTCTCTCCCTCTCTCTCTCTCTCTCTCTCTATATATATATATATATTGCATTCCTCGAATATAAATTAACTAGAAAAGTTGATTCATCATTATATATATATATATATATATATATTGCATTCCTCGAATATAAATTAACTAGAAAAGTTGATTCATCATTTATTTAGTATTTGTTTGTAATAATATTTTATTATTGTTATAAAACTGGACGGATCCTTGCGTGAACAGTTGTATCATCCTGTTTGCAAGAAGGTAATAAGAATACAATAAAGAAAAGAAAGACAAGAAATACAGTGAGAATCATCAATCCTTTATTATTCGTCATCCAATCCAATATATACATGATACATAGAGTTTTAGTATATGTACAAGTCTATAAAAGATAAAATATTATCATAATACAATTTCTCTAGTAATGTCCACATAAATTTATTTACAACACATTTCCTTGGACATTAATATATCATACTCATGTCTCGTACTCTCGTTAAAACTCACTAGAAAAATCCAGTGAAAAAAAAACTTTGTGAGGAAAAGAGTACATGATATGTGTGTATTCATGGGTTACACTAGCTGCCTTGTCAAAAAATCCTTAATTAACAAAATTATATCAAAATACAATTAAAGGAAAAAGCGCATAATTGTTTGTCTTCAAGACCGAATCTTCAGGATTGATTCAAGTAAATGTTACCCCTTGAAGATAACAATCTTCAAAACCTACACGTTTAATATATTGGATGCAATGTATCATGTGTCGTCTACTAAATTGCTTATTCAAAACTTAAGAGATAGTGAATGGGATGAATTAGTTGCAAATGTGAAGTTTTTTTTGGTGAAACTATCAATATAATTGTGCTGAATTTTGATGATCAAGATATTGCAACAAGAGGAAGGGCTAGACATCAACAAGATGATGTCACAATCGGACATCATTACAAATTTGATATTTTTAATGCAGCGATTGATCCTCAGTTGCAAGAGTTAAGCAATAGGTTTGATGATAAAGCAATGGAGTTAATTATTCTCAATTCATCGCTAGACCCAAAAGAGATGTGTATATATATCATTCAAAATTGATGACATTTGTAAGTTGGTAGAGAAGTTTTACCCACAAGACTTTCAAGATTATGAGATGAGTTAATTACTGAAATGGTCTTTTGACTATAGCGAAATTACCAAATTGATCCTTGATTATTTTCTTTACCTAATTAAGTCCTCAACTTTGAAAATCTTAACCAATTTGGTCCTCCGTTTGGTCAACGCCAGAAATCCGTTTAATCTGAGGGTATTGTTGGAATTTCACATCCAGCATAATTTCTTCTCTTATTAAACTGAAAAGTTAATTATCGAAATGGTCCTTAACTATAGCAAAATTATCAATTTGGTCCCGAATAATTAGCAAAATGGTCCCTATACTATAGCAAAATTACGAATTTGGTCATGAATTAAACAGACGTCTGATAGCTAAACAAACAGATGACCAAATTGGTTAAGATTTTTAAAGTTGATGACTTAATTAAGCAAAAAAAAAAAAAAATAGTCAATGACCAAATTGGTAATTTTTCTATAGTCAATTGATCATTTCGGTAATTAATTCATATGAGATTTTACAATTGAGAATGGAACTTGAACATTTTTAACATGTGCAACAACTTCCTGGTTTTAGAACACTAGAAAGTATTTATGATCTATGCCAATAGTTAATGAAAACTAGAAAATCGAACATCTATCTCTTGTGTCAGAGTAGTAACTCCCATTCTCACACTTCCAATATCTACATCTACTACAAAAAGATCTTTTTCTGCCATGAATATAGTCAAGACTACACTTCGTAATAAGATGGAAGATGAATTTCTTAATGATTTTTTATTAGTATATATTGAAAAGCAAATTGCAAAACAATTTAGTATAGATTCAATTATAGATGATTTTCGTGACATGCAAGGAGACGTTCTAAATTTTAGTAAATTTTTAATGCAATGATGTATTTTGAAATATGTTAAATGAATATTAATGTATTTGATTATTCTCTCTTGAATCGTGATTGGCCCCCCGCACCATCTGATCCGACTCTGCCCATGGATATAACAATTGAGCGTCGTGCTAATAATGTGAAGGTGGCAAGTTTGAGACCTACACGTGCCATTTAATTTTAAAAATGAATTATAAATTTTCATTTTTTGTTGTTTAGCTGAAAGTTAGAAAATATAAAACCGTAGTGTTTGATTTGGTTCGGCTCGACTCATATTTAATCAAGAATTGATAAATGTAATAACTCTTATTTAAAGAAATTGAAGAAAAAAATTAGTTTTTTGGGGGTTGTGGACCATATCAAGATTTTTATTATTTAGTTTGGCCTAACCTAATTCATATTTTAATCGGTCATTGATAAATGTAATAACTAATAAGTCTAAACTAAAGAAATTGGAAAAAAGAAAAGTTTAACAATTTTTTTTAGGCTTATGGTTATGGGTTGGGCCGAGCCAATATTTATATTGTTTGACCCTACTCAATTATACCTATATTTTAATTAGATTAGTCCAATATAATTTAAATAATAACTAGACATGTGATGAGTCAACCCACCCATTTGACACTACTCAAGGCCTCAAGGGCATGGAGGGGAGGGGAGGGGCAAATTATTGTGTGGACCATGAACATAAGGTACATTATTTTTGTACTGAAGGTATATTATTTTTGTACTGAAGGTACATTATTTTATAGTACTATAAAATAATGTACTTTCAGTACAAAAATAATGTACCCTAAAATAATGTACTTTATTTACAAAAATAATGTACTTTTAGTATATTAAAAATGTACTTTTTATTTATGGTCCATGCAATAATGATTGGAGAGGAGGGGGAGCAATCGTTATATCGTGGACCAGGGTCCACAGTGCACTATGGACCCTAGTCCGAAACGACGTCGTTTCGATGTTAGTGGACGCGGACGTGAATAACTCCAGAGAATTCATTATCTATAATACACATAATCATTATCAAGAATACACAGAACGTTTGCCTAGAATACACAGAATATTGACACAAAATACACAGAACTCATCCTCCTAACATTCGAATGCACAAACACATCACAACCTGTGTTAATAACATGAATACACAAAATACACAGAATAATTACCTAGAATACACAGAACTCATTTTGGTACGGGGTGCACAATGCATTGTGCACCGTGTTCCACGATATAAATTGCCAGGGGGAGCGGGGGGAGAGAAAAAGAGAGCTAAGTGTGAGATAAGAATTTGGAAAATATCTTTCGTGTAAAAAAAAAATAAAATTGGAAGACAATTTCCACCAAAATAGGTCATTTTTAGTTTGACCAAAATGAGTATTTTCTATTGAATTCATTTTTTGATATCCAAACATTGAAAAATTCATAAAATGATTTTATAAGTTTTTTTTTTTCGAATTTCTAATCAGACCCTATTTAAGAAAAAAAAAAACTTCGTATTAAATTTGTTTAGTATTTTTAAAATTTTATTGAACTTTTATAGAGTTGTAATGTTTATTTGGAAAAATTATACTTTTTTGAAATAAAAAACTTAATGCATTAAATTAGAAGAAAGACAATTCACAAGATAAAGAGGCTGAGTGTTCAACCACTCCCCACGACCTGCTACATAAAAGACTTCCCTAGCAACAATGTGGGTAGCACGATTCGCAGATCGTCTAACAAAACGAAAAGCTACACCATTTATCATGGATGCAGTTTCTCTAACATCATCAATAATAAAACAAAAACAGAATTAAAGGAATATGAAGAAAGAACATAGAAAACCAACTGTGAGTCTGTCTCAACATCAATATCACCACACCCACACCCATCCCTTTAAGCCAGCTAATTAAGAGCTTCACGGATACTCACTGACCTCCTTTGCATTGAGCTATGTAGTAAATGTAATTATCAAAAGTTGAGGTTTTTTCCTATTTTTACCCAATATTTTTTTATTTGGACAATGCAAACAAATTTCCTCCTTTTTTTTTGGTTAATTTCAAAACGCCCTAAAACTTTTTCTTAAAACTTTTAATTTATTAGAAATTGGCACGGAAAAGAGAAAATTTCCTTTCAAGATACAACGCCATGGTGTACAACTTTTGTCTTACACATAACCCTAAACCGGAGAGTACAAATGGGATGCATGGACCAATCCTGAACATTCTGCAGGCCAAGTGTGGTATCTTAATGCATAGACAATGGGACATCAAAATCACTTATATTTAAATAGAGAACAAAATAGAGTAGTCCACGGAAGAGTCAGAATTAAGTCAATTAATTAACCCTTATTGAGAGGAATGGGATGACCCGCTTCGATTGACTGCCGGAAGTTATTCGTGCTCTTCTTCACAAATATATTTTGGATATACCGAGAACCTGTAGAGTTAGTACCAAAAATAAACGTTCGGTTTGTTTATAAAGTACTTAAGTTGGAGAATTAAAATATGTGTAATGCATAGAAGATACTACTCTGTCGAATAGAGGACATATCACTATGATTCATGTGTTTTGATCTTTGATGAGAATTGTGCTAGTACTTGCACTGAAGTGGAAGACTGTAAAACTTTTTTCATACAATATATATTATATATTGTGTGCCTTAATTATGTGGTGCGAGTGGACTAGACCCATTAAATAATAGGTTGGATTGAACATCTAAGTTTTGTCCATATTCCACCATTATGCCTATATAAACATGGATTGATGAGATATAGGATATCCATTATATAGCACATATAGTTCACCGTACTCATACTGTTCAATAGACACCAATATACCATATGTGGTTCAGAGTCTTGTATGGACAAATAAATTAAATATGACTAACGATCTATCGTGCCTCGCTCTATCAACTATAACCGAATATCAAAATTACTTCTACTTCCGCTACTACACGATTAGGTTTCTCGTAGAGTATTATTCAATATCATTAGATTATATTTATATCAAATGTTGAGGCTTAGATAAGAGCTAGATTTTTGAGTGCCACCACTCTTGTTAATAATAATAATAAAAAAATCATTTCATAAATCTATGTGCAATTTATGTGCAATGTCGGTGTCATTACATAAATCTCTGCGCAATTACAGTGCGATGTCGACGCTATTTCATAAAATATAGAATTTGAAATAACAAAAAAATGCATTAAAAATTAAACTTACTATTTTTCTTTTGATGGCAATTGGTTGGTGGCATTTAAAACAAAAATACTCCAGTTTCATAATGGTGAGAAAATCCCCAAGTCCCCAAACAAGCATTTAATGCGTTATTTATAGGGGTTAAGAGGGAGCACATGTCGGTCGCTTGGCATGCTCGTCACGTGTCCCGCATGCACTGATTTGGTCAGCGCCACTTCTAATAGGCATACATGGGTGACGATTCCTGACAAGTCCATTTATAATGAGATCGGTCAGAGTAGTAGTGGAGGTATTCATCCTCTTTCCTCTTACGTTGCGGCATTCGGTCGAAGAGTCCCGGTCCGAGAGATAAGGTTGGATCTGATCTCATAAGGCACTGCACAATAAATAATTATCTAAAGGGATAACTCTATATCTCGGGTTGGGTCGGACCCGGACGAGGCAAGGTCGGGGTAGGTAATGTTCCTCAGAGGATACAGAGTATGTACCGAGCGGATATACGATCATATGCCTTGAAGTTATTTCCTATCAAAAGTGTAACAATTGAATTTGGTTGCTTAACATATTTAATCACGAGAGCAAATACGAGGGGATATTTGTCAATGTATGCTCTATAAAAAGTACTAAGACTTTGATTAGAACAACCTCAGCAAAATTAGAAAATAAAAAATAATTTCCTTTAACCATTTCCATAGGAAATAAGGATATTTTCTCTTATATCATTTCTCGTCTTCCTTTTGCCGTGTGTTTACATGCATGTAATATGCCTATTTATAGGCAAAATTCAGACTTAACATTGTCAGTTAACAATGAATTCAAAACTTGAAATATGAAATTCTAATTTCAAATTTGCTTGTTGCCTCATGGATAATGCTTATCCATTAACAGTCTGCCGCCAAGCAAACATATATCCAAAATTTTCAAATTTAGGGTGTGTTTGGAAAGCCGGAAAATGATTTCCGGAAATTATTTTCCGGGTTTCTGGTGTTTGGCAAGGGGTAAGGGGAAGGAAAACACGGTCAATGGAAATTAAGAGGGTAGTCAACGGAAAAAGAGGGCTTTTTCCGGAAAATGACTTCCGGATTTTTTTTTTCTAGAAGTCATTTTCCGGAGCTTTCCCCTCTCATTTGCGTCTTTTGCATCTTCCCCTTTTCATTGCTTAGCTTTTGAAACCTCAACCGCTTCGCGCCTCTGCTGTGGTTAACATGCTGAGCTCCCGGCAAATCTTTAGCATGTTAAGTGGTTGGCAACAAGCCTTGTCCTACCATTCAGTTTTGACAACTATACTACACATTGGTATCCACATCTCACGGAATAAGACTAATCCAACTAAATTTGAGTCGGGGCCATATGGGGTAATTCTTCCAAGTGGATTTGAGTTTTTGATCATATCATTTTTTTCAAGTGGATTTGAATCGGAGCCCATATGTACAATATTCCTTATCATATAACATTTTACAATTTAGATGTATAGTCTAATTAAACTTAATAACACCATTCTGATGGCAAGTAGATATCATAAAACAGTTCAAATGACTTTTTTGTTTCCTAACTTCCTTCTTGGAAGAACTTGTCTGTACATTCTTCTCCTTCTTCGCCTCTAAAATTTATACAAAATAAAACATTAAAAAAATATGTTAAACTTCCCACTGATAATGGGTAACATTATAACTTGATGTAAATCATTATTTCTTAAATCTCTGTGCAATTTCTATGCAACGCTAGTGTTATTTCATAAAATACTGAAATATATAATCCAAAAAAAAATGCATACAAATTAAACTTATTATTTTTCTTTTGATGACTAATGGAGAAAATTGATTTCTTCATGGAAAAATATGAATAAAAAAGGTGTTTGTAGGGAATTAATAAATAATCAGGACATAAGATTTAACGTGCAAACTAAAACAGTAAAAATCACTGGCCTTTTTAAGCTAAGCCAAGTCAAAATTCTTCATTATGTATACATAGGCAACCATGGCTATGAAGTGAAAAGGAGAGAAAAGTACGTCGTAGAAAGAGGATTATTTGGAACTGAAAATGAGCCTTAATTAGATCGTTTGTTTAATCTCTGAGTATTTATATAAAATCATTTCTGACAGTTGCAACTTTCCGTAGCTCTCTTTACTTTCTTGCCTGGACTTCTTCTTTCTTGACTATTGAATAATAAGTGTATAATGGAATATTATTCCATTAATGACCATTGGTTGGTGGCATTCCAAAATATACTCCAAACATACTCATCTCTTTTAACTCGAGTTAACTACTTGAAAGAGTTAATGGCCAATTTGATCCCTTGATTATAACAAAATTACAGATTGATCATCGACTATCATTTTTACCAAATTAAGCCCTCAATTTTGAAAATTTTACCGATTTTGTCTTTTTGTCAATTTGAGCCGTAGGATAATAATCAATTTGAATCGTATGATGACAATGGAGGAAGAAATTAGATAAAATTTTTAAAATTAAAAATTTAATTTGATCAAAATGATATTACATGATCAAATCAATAAATTCGTAATAGTCTTCTTAAAAAAAATAATTTTATTATAGTTAAAGGAACTAAATTTGTCATTAACTCTACTTGAAATGAGTATGACTTTGGATTGCAAGTATACCTCGCACTTCTTGATAGCAAAACAGTAGTCCTAGAGAAGTGCGCAAGGTATATCGAGTTGGGTTGTTTGATGGCTATATGCCGATCCATTCTCATAAACTCGCCAATTCCTCGTCGCCATTTGCAGCCGATAATCGCCAATTCCACTTTCTCTCCCCCTCCGAGGTTCTCCAAATTTACAGCCTTGCCACTCCTCCGCCATAAACGCTCTCTACCTCCCTTCGCCTCACTCTCCATGGAAACTCCTCCCCAGGGTTATCGTAGAAACGTAGGCATTTGCCTCATGAACCCTTCTGACAAAAAGGTTTGTGTTTTTATTAGTTATTGATATAATGTTTTTTCTTGTTTGGATCTTAATGTTAAATTGTTTATTGTGAATTTTACAGATTTTTGTTGCTTCGAGGCTTGATATACCTAATGCTTGGCAAATGCCTCAGGTAGATTTTGGAAAATTCCTTATTATTGGGCTCAATTTCAATATCATTTTTATTTACTCTGTAATTAGTGGAATGATATTTTTGGGGTGTTTGAAATAGTCTCTTCATAAAGGATGTATGAGCTCAAATCACCAGCTTCTATTTACTCTAATTTGGAGAAGTATAGAAAATCTGTGTTTGCTTAACAATATCTCTTATCTTAGCTAGAATAGATTTCAAATAGATAAATGTGTGTTTTTTTATTAGTTTCATTCTGGATCACTTTGTCTCAATTTTCTGTTGAGTTAATACCATCTAAGGTGTTCTGAGTATAGTGGTGTTGCCACGTTTAGTCCTAAACTTTCAAAATGACCACATGTGGCCCTTCTACTTTCAAATTGTTATCATTCGTGGTCCAAGTTAACCACCATAGTCCTTCAACTATCAAATTTTAACCATTCATGGTCCTTCCTCGAGGATCGCCACTGGTTAAATTTTGAAAGTTGAAGGGCCATGGGTGGTTAGCTTGGATCACGGACGGTAACAATTTGAAAGGCGAAGGACCATGGGTGGTCAATTTGAAAGTTTAGGACTAAACTTGGCAAAACCGCTATTGGAGGACCCCATATGACATTAACTCATTTTATGTTTAACCCATAAAGGAAGAATGAAGATTTTTCAAATTACCTTCCCAATTCAATCCTTGTCATGTTACCTGGAGTTGACAAAAGGGGGATTTGTATACAATGATATACTCAATGCAAATGACCCTCGTTCTGTTGAACATATAACTGTAGTGCTTCATAACCATGCATTGCGTTATCTTTTGGTGAAATTCAGATTTTGAAAATAATATTTCTTCGAAGAGTTATCCTATTTGTCTGCTCTTGTAAATTGTTATATGGAATACAGTTTTTTACCATATGTCAAAGTGCCTAGTATAGTTCTCACATCAAATTTTGGTGACCTTAATTAATGCAGCTTTTCTACTTGATTAAATGTCTTATGCTAGAGAAAATAGACCATGATTAGATATGCCCAGTCAGGGGGCGCTTTAGAACTCAACGTTTAGGATCCATTTCAATATCAATATGGTGTTGCTTGGCATTCATTCTAGCTGTAATTCATAATAGAATTGAATTCTCGAGTGTGAAACATGCTCTATATAGCACTTTGACAGACATAGGCACCTCGTATTAGACATGGATGTGATGACATGTAGTTTCTTTAAAAAAAAACAAGGGAACAATGTACCGGCAGGGCATGTCTTGTCTTTGACTCTTTACTCTTATTTATTCAATGAACAAAAAATATAGCATAGGAAGCTTGGTACACTGATTTCAATAAAAATACTTAAGTATAAAACATTAGTTTAGTGCCATCAAATATGGAATATGAAAACTTACTTTGGACTTCCATACTTGCTCAACAAATCTCAAGACAAAGAATATACTAAACTAATCCTTGATCTAAATCTAGTTAGGGTAAGCTGAAGGAGTGGTGGGATGCAACATTAGGACTAATAATGAAGACATAAAAATGTGTTTGGTGTCCCATACATGTTGGATAAATCAGCACATGCCCTTTATGTGTCCACAAGATGTGTTCAAAATTAGTATACAGACTTTAGTATATGTATTTAAAACATTGGTATCCATGCTATGCAGGCAATAGTTTTGCAGTTATCTACGGAAAAGATCACTCCTGAATATTTCTTTGAAATGTTAAACTTTTTTAACACCTAATAAATACATATTCTGAAACAGGGTGGTGTTGATGATAATGAAGATCCTAGAAATGCTGCCATCAGAGAACTAAGAGAAGAAACTGGAGTTACTTCTGCAGAAATTATTGCTGAGGTTAAAAGTAGATTCTAAATTTATTAGTTGTTGGTATTCTAGTCTTAACCCTTATTTTCTTCACAATGAAAGAGGACATTTGTTGTTGGGCAGCTGGCTTAAATATTTTGTTTTGAAACACTCATGATCCTTTACAAGGTAGTATATGTTCTATACTTTCTCAATCTTTTTCAGCTCAAAGAATCAATGCCCCCACCACCAAGGTTTGATCTTGTGAGTCTGTGACCATCTATTTGGAATGGTAATAGAAGTGTCATCACACTACATATTAGTTGGTTTAAAGATAGTTGGCCCTTTAAAATTGTTTCTGCTAATATAATATAGAGTAGTACAAATATTTGTTATAATTGAGTCATTTGGAACTTGTACAAAATCTCACTCTAAATCCTTCTGTTGCTTCAGTTTGATATATAATCATGGGCATTACCAAACTGGTTCTTGACATAAAATATTGCATACAGGCGCCATACTGGTTGACATATGATTTCCCACCTGATGTCAGGGAAAAACTTAAGCGTCAATGGGGATCTGACTGGAAAGGTCAAGCGCAGAAGTGGTGGGTGCATCTAATTCTCCTTTTGGTCCCCGTGTGTACACTCTGCACTCTATGCAAACCCATGATTAACTTCAATTTTAGACTACATTCATTGTTGGTACATATAGCTCTTTGCTAAATATTAACAAATGTTAAAAACCAACATTGCGTGTCCATACTTTGTCTTGCATGTGACATAGTTGCTTCTATTGCATAATTGTAGGTCGCCAATTTCCAGATATATTGCTATTGTATGTCTTGATGTTCTCTAGTGTTGAAACATTTATAGGTTCCTCTTTAAGTTTACTGGAAAGGATGAGGAAATCAACCTTTTGGGCGATGGGACCGAGAAGCCTGAATTCGGAGAGTGGTCTTGGATGTCACCAGAACAAGTTGTCAATCATGTAAATCCAGCTCCTTAACCCCAAAATATTTGTTAAACATTATTGTTCCTTATTATAACAGGATCCTCGTCATTTTGCTCGAAATATTTCCTCTGCAGGCAGTGGATTTCAAGAAGCCGGTTTACAAGGAAGTTGTGTCTGCTTTCACTCCATTTCTTCAATAGGCTGCGGTTATGACAATTCTGCATTGTCTCAAGGGTCCTTTGCCAGAGAGTAGAATGTGTTATATGAACAGATGGACTGAAGAGTGAACACTCCTATAGGACATCCAAAGATAAGTGTTGAGGAACAACCCATTTCAAGTCTATATTGGGGGGTGTATTTAATCAAGACTTATATCAATTTTATAGATTTTAAATGACTTTCATAAAATATCTTTAACTTTTAAAACTCTATAAAAGTGTGCATGACAAACATTTACAAATTAATTGACTCAAAAACATATACATACAATATAATTTTATATAAAAACACAAACACACATATATTTGTATAAAATAATTCATTGAGTATAAAAAATTTGAAAACAATTTAACCTAATCTAACCATGAAAGTTAAGTAATTTAATTTAATTTTATTATAAACTAGTATGATACATGTGCGATGCACAGACTAACCATTTGAAATATTTAGATTATTTTCATATATAAAAGGAAGATATGAGCTTTAGTCATTTATATAGTTTTGTTATTTAATAGTTATGTTGATTTGATATGAAAAAGTTATGAATATAGATATTTGCAATTAAAATATGAATTGATATTTAAGATGGGTAATTAGTTAAAAGAACATTTTTTTAAATAAAAGTTCAATACAAATTATTTAAAATTACAAATTATTAAAGACTTCTTGGTAAATTATATTATTAGTTGAAGTATAATTTCTTCTTAGAGTCGCCGCAAATACAAATTTTGAGACCTTTGAGATTGCTAACTCTAGATGCAACAACATACAATTGAGTGTTAACTCTGGAGAGTTAGATGCAGCAACATACAATTGAGTATTGACAAAAACTATTGTTAATATGTGAGACCTGTTAATCAATTTCATTTTATACACATTATAGTTTCATTATAGCACCATTAAAGTATTACTATATTTTAATTCAATTACAGTTTATTTGATAATATACACTTAATATGTGAGACCTACGATTTAGTTTCATTTTATACACATTGTAGTTTTATTACAACATCACTAAAGTATCATTATAATTTAACTACATATTCATTTGACAATGAAAATGTAGTTTCATTACAACATAACCTTTAATGAAGCTTTAAACATGCAACAATGGTGTTGAAAAGAGAATAACACAATTACTCTAAATCTCGAAGACGTAACAATGGCGCGCTGGAGCGGTAATGAAGCCAAAAGCTTGCCTTTCATTTTTATTTTTTATTAAAAAATTGAATGGTTGAACATAACGACTGTCATTTCTTTTCATTAAAAGAAACTATGCCGTTTTGGACAATGGTCCACGTAGCCGCTGTATAACGATTGCCTTTGGGGTGATTAGGTTACTCAAAGGTTGTAGTAGAGATATTCATTGCTAGCGCAATGTGATTTTTGTCTAGTGTAGGTTTTGAAAATGTTCTTTCCGTAGGTTCACCTATAGAAACCTTGTTATGACTTCTCATTCCTCTAAATGATATGGATCAATGAACTTCTGGAGACGTCGCGGGTAGCGAACCGCCCACGTCGCATCGATTCGAACACTTCATCGAATCATTCAATCGGTAGGAGCGACAAACAGTGTGTACAAATGGCAGAGACGTAGTTAACGCGAGCCTATGACTCGTGCTTTTAGTTGGTGGAGAGATTTGTCTGGTTAATTCCGTTAACGAACGAGACATCAACCTGCTAACTACCTATGACTCGTGCTTTTAGTTGGTGGAGAGATTTGTCTGGTTAATTCCGTTAACGAACGAGACATCAACCTGCTAACTAGCTAAGTGGAGGTATCCCTCAGCAACCAATTTCTTAGAGGGACTACGTCTTTTCAAGCCTCGGAACTTTGAGGCAATAACATGTATGTGATGTCTTTAGATGTTTTGGGCCGCACACGCGCTACACAGATGTATTCAATGAGCATATAGCCTTGGGTATAGAGGCGAAAGACTAATCCAACCAAGCATAGCACACTGTCAAGCCCAACGTAGGCACCGTCGTCACCCAGTTGGGCCAAGGCATAACACATCGTCGTTCACAACAAAGGGCCTGTCGTTACCCATAATAGGCCCTTTGTTGGGAACGACAGTGTGCTATGCCTTAGCTAATTGGGTGACGACGGTGCTTACATTGGGCTTGACAGTGTGCTATGCTTGGTGTTGATAGGGTGAACTTTTCCTCTCTTTGGCCTTCAAAGTTCTCATTTGAATATATTTGCTACTACCCCAAGATCTGCACTCACGGCCGCTTCACCCGGGCTCATGCTTAGGGGTGCGCATCGGCCGGTTATGGTTAATAACCGAACGATAATCGAATAATCGATGACATTTTTTAAATCGCCATAATCGACTGAAACATATCGAACATACACTTTTAACCGACCAAAATCGGTTATGTCGGTTTCGATCGGTTATTTCGGTAACCGAAAAATCGAGCATACACAAGTAATATTACAGATTTATATAATAATAATAATAATAATAATAGGATAGATTATTTGGTGACCCCGGTTATTACACCTTCATAACCGAATAATCAATTTTTTTTTCTTTAGCCTTATAATAAATAATCGAAATTATCGGTCGGTTTGGTTATCGGTTATTAGCTATCAATTTTTTTGGGTTTTCGATAATTATGCTCATCCCTACTCATGCTCAAGGTTTTACAACGATTGTCGCACCCTCCTACTCATCAGTGCCTAGCTCTTGCCCCGACGATCGGGTATAGATCACGTGCTTAAGCGCCATTCATTTTTGGGACTAGTTGATTTAACATTCGGATCGGCGATGCTCCGTCTTCGATTCATGAAATAAGTAAAATAACGTAGTCCTTCTAAAAAATTGGCCGTGGAACAATACCTCTGCATATCTAATTAACAGGCCGAAATCTTGTTCGATAATTGAATTAACTAGACAATTCGCTACACCAACTAAATGACGACCGTTTTATACCATGCAAGTCCTAATTTAGTAGAAATTTTTATTTATTTCCCAAGATGATGGGAGGGTGGGAATAAAAAAGAAAGGGGCGAAAAAGAAATATGAATAAAAATAGGAAAGCAAGACAAGATTACTTGACCGAGAGAAAGTCGTAGAGGATTCTAGACTCTTCTTTTTATTGGCCGCATAAAATCAGCAAATCTGAACCGTCCATCCTGCAACTCCATTTAAGAGCAGGGATTCCACATTTCTGCTTCTTCCTTTCCACACGCTCACAATCCTTCTCCAACCTGGTAGCTTTTCTCTCTCTTTGTCTATTAATTCCAGATCTTCTTTACTCGCAGATCAATCTGATTAATTGGTTGATTCGTTCTTTGGTTTTGTTTTGTCTCTTTCCAGTTTTGATTCGAAGAAATCGGAGGAGAAGATGTTCAGCAGGGCGCCCAAGAAGAGCGATAACACTAAGTACTATGAGATCTTGGGAGTTCCCAAGAACGCTTCCCAGGACGATCTCAAGAAGGCTTACCGTAAAGCCGCCATCAAGAACCACCCTGATAAAGGTGGAGATCCTGAAAAGGTATATCCGTTTTGTTCTTCTCCCTGTTATTTGATTTTGATTGGTAGATTGTGCAGTCTGAAAGCTGTATATTTTAATTTTTTAGATTCAGATCTGCGTTTGGAAGTTTTGGTTTCTCTGATCCTATGTAGATATTGGTAGAATTATGTGTTCTGGTTCACACTTCAAGTTGCCGTATGCATAGTAGTGAGCTTCTGAGTTTTGATAGGGAAGGTTGTGAACTCTTTTGTAGGTTTTTGTTAGTCTGAAATTGGTTGATTTTGCCAATTTCGCCAATTTCCAGGATTTTGCGGCAATGTATGATCTGGTTTATTCCGAGATTAGGGCTTACCACAAATTTCTTAAGTTTGAAGCAATGTAGGGTTTGATATTGGGATCTGTCATGTTTTGAATATTGTTGTTAAATCACTGTTTAGATATTGTATCATCAAGGTATCATAGTTTTAATAGGTTTGTTAACCTAACCTTGTAACATGTGGAATATGTATTTTTTGGTGGCTTAATAATGCTGTAACCCTCATAACTTGAATTGCATTCCAGAGATTTAAATAAAGTCAGATTCTTTGGTGTCCATTAGAATTGGCTGATGTTAGTCACTGTTTTGAGCTTCATTCTTTACTGTTTTATGTTTCATGGTGTCAGGTTGTTAGTGTAGCTTATAGTGTTGAAGTTGTTTGGTAATTATTGTGTTCTTCTTCTCTTTCAGTTCAAGGAGCTTGCTCAAGCTTATGAAGTTTTGAGTGACCCTGAGAAGCGGGAAATATATGATCAGTATGGTGAAGATGCTCTTAAGGAAGGAATGGGCGGTGGAGGTGGTATGCACGATCCGTTTGACATTTTCCAATCCTTCTTTGGTGGCAACCCGTTTGGTGGTATGTTCATATTCTAGTAAATTATCCCTTCTTGAGTTCATATTCTAGTAAAGCTAATATGTCCTACTAAACACTATTTGTTCCAGGGGGTGGGAGCAGCAGAGGCCGAAGGCAAAGACGGGGAGAGGATGTTGTTCATCCTCTCAAGGTTTCTTTGGAGGACCTCTACAATGGGACATCGAAGAAGCTCTCTCTGTCCCGTAATGTGCTATGCCCAAAGTGCAAGGGGTAAGTGCACAACAATGTGGTGTTTGAGACTTAATCATCCTCTTATATTATTCATTAATTCATTGTCTAATGATGTGCCCTTATGACATGGCGATGCTATATGTTTCAGTAAAGGGTCTAAATCAGGTGCTTCAATGACATGCGGTGGTTGTCAAGGTTCCGGAATGAAAGTTTCCATTAGACATCTTGGCCCATCCATGATTCAACAGATGCAACATCCCTGCAATGAATGTAAGGGAACTGGTGAAACTATTAGCGATAAAGACAGGTGTCCTCAATGCAAGGGTGAGAAGGTTGTGCAGGAGAAGAAGGTATTGGAAGTTCTTGTCGAGAAGGGAATGCAGAATGGTCAGAGGATCACATTCCCTGGGGAGGCCGATGAATCTGTAAGGACATCTCAACTTTTTGTTGTTTTATACATTTGTTATAAACACTGAATGTTGCTGATAGATTCTTGTTTTTGTTCTCAGCCTGACACCATCACTGGAGATATTGTGTTTGTCTTACAACAAAAGGAACACGCTAAGTTCAAGCGCAAGGGCGATGACATTTTTGTGGAGCACACTTTGACCCTAACCGAGGCCCTTTGTGGTTTCCAGTTTGTTTTAACTCATCTAGATAATAGACAGCTCCTAATTAAGTCCCAACCCGGAGAAGTTGTTAAGCCTGGTAAGTTCCCTCTATCCAAGTAACCCTAGCTTTTCTTGTCCATGTTCTTGCCAGCAATAGGTTAAATACATGAATGCTTATGACCCTACCGGTTCTTGATTTTTCGTTGCTCAGACCAATTCAAGGCCATAAACGATGAGGGAATGCCAATGTACCAAAAGCCATTCATGAGGGGGAAGCTTTACATTCACTTTACTGTAGATTTCCCCGAGACTCTAACCCCCGATCAATGCAAAGCTCTTGAGGCTGTGCTGCCTCCAAGGCCCGCAACAAAGATCACTGACATGGAATTGGATGAGTGCGAGGAGACCACTTTGTACGATGTCAACATCGAGGAGGAGATGCGTAGGAAGCAGCAACAACAAGCGCAGGAGGCTTATGAGGAAGACGAGGATATGCATGGTGGGGCGCAGAGGGTACAGTGTGCACAACAATGATTTCCTTGAGGAGTTGATGGCAGCATCATCTGTGGAGGGGTGGGGGTTAGAGGAGAATTTAGAATCATAGATAATTGGTTTTGCACTTTGTTATTGGGTAATCCGCAACAGATATTTTTATATTTAATTTCATTGGTTGACCTTATTAGCATGCAAGCATAAAGAAATTGCAATATGATGCCATTGTTTTAACTTTTCTGCTATGTACTCATTCTTTAATTTTTAGAGTTGATATAGGTTCCATGAATAGAGACAGATTGATAATAGGCTGACTCGATAAATTCAAAATAGGGAAATGAACTTGATAAGTTTGATGATTTGAGCTACTTAAGGTTATTATTGATTTTTCTTTGTTTCACAAGAACATTTTTAGTAATTTTTATTAAATTTTAAATAAAATTTATTATACAATAAAATATTTTTTAATAAAAATGAATAATGAAAGATAAAAATTTATTATAATTATTACGCAGTATATTATTATTATGTGTTTAGGCATAAGGTATGAGTATCAAAGTGATTGTTATTGTTTGGTTGATAGGTTTTAGAGACTTTGTGGTCTAGTGGCACACATGGATGATGGGAGTGGGTTTAAGCCTCAGTAGGTTGAGGAAGAGGCCTCTGGAAGAGCGTCTGCCTCTATCAATATTTTAGTTTGCCCAAGTCCTTAGTTTGGAACCGACTGACATTGTAATAACAATGTCATTTACATACACAACAAGATATATGCATTTCCCATTAGAATGACGATATATGCATTTCCCATTAGACAACAAGATATATGCATTTCCCATTAGAATGACGATATATGCATTTCCCATTAGAATGACGATAGAACACAGAATGATCAACTTCACTTCGGACCATACCAAACTCACACACCACAGAGCTAAATTTCCCAAACCAAACCCGTGGAGACTGCTTTAAACCATAAAAAGAGCGGCGAAGTTTACATACCAAACTAGACTCCCCTTGAGCAACAAACCCAGATGGTTGCTCCATATAAACCTCCTCCTTCAGATCGCCATGGAGAAAAGCATTCTTGATATCCAACTGGTGTAGGTCCCAATGATTTATGGCAGCCAGAGATAACATCAAGCGAACTGATGCAATTTTTGTTACAGGAGAAAAAGTATCAGTATAATCCAAACCAAAAATCTGGGCGTAGCCTTTAGCCACCAGCCGTGCTTTAAGGCGATCAATTTTACCATCAGGGACCACCTTCACGGTATAAATCCATCTACACTTAGGGATGTCAATGGGCCAGCCCACTAGGTTTTGGGCTAGCCCTGCAGGGTTGTTGGACTTATTGGTTTGGGTTAAATGGTTTAGTTTTGTTTTATTTTTGAGTTGAGTTGGCCCTAACCCTAAACTATACACTATTGGGCTTATCCAATGGGCTAAATCAATGAACTAAAATTTAAAAGAATAAGTGAATATCCAGTTATTATTTCATCTAAAATAACTAACTAATTCCAATTCAAATCATTATCTTCAATAACTAATTATATATTAGTTACTGTATGTATATATGTATATATATATATATATATATATATATATATATATTAGTTTTTACAGTATATATTAGTTACTATATAATTATATATACTGTAATTACAGTATATATTAGTTACTAATTAAATTTACTGTAAGTTTATTTTAATAATTAATTATATATTTTACATCGGAGTATTTTTCTCGCAATATATATATATATATATATATATATATATATATATATATATATATAGAATTTCATCCAAAAGAACCAAGAACTGATAGAATTGTTGATGCCACCGCACCAAGAAAGAAGCGAGAAAAAAAAATAGCTCACTTCACTACCTTTCGAGAAGACTCCTCTAGAACAGGAATGTCAGAACTCTACTTATTATTCAAACAGAAGCCTCACGTATAGGTTGCCTTTCTTTCCTTGCTTTCTTTCTTTACTGTAGTCAAATGAGACTAGCTACCTTTCTCTTACCTGAACCAAGGGTAATTCCTTTAAAAAAGAGACGGATTCCATTAGAAAGAAGTTAAAGTGAGTTTCATGTTCATTCCTTGAAAAGCAGGTCTTGCCAGAGCCTTATCTAGTATTTCCCAAGGAACCTTCACAAAGGTTTCCAAGGAACCCGAAGGACTGCTAAGGTGCCAATTAGTGCTTCGCTTTGAAATCGCCTCTATAAAAAAAGAATAAATTATATATATATATATATATATATATATATATATATATATATATATATTGAACCACTAAACCAAATAAAACCAAAAACTCAGTCATAAACTCTAAAATCGAAACCAAAGTGCAATGCACTTTCGTATTTTTCTAAGTGCAACCTTTTAATACTAAATTTTCATAATGTTAAAACTAAATGTGCAAAATGTTAATATTAAATGTGCAAACCTAGAAAAGTATGAGAATTACAGATTTTAGTATTCAAATTTGCATAGTAAAGTTAATGATAATTACAAAAATGTCACCATATATATATATTTTTTAATTTGATTTGGTTCATCCAATTTTTCTAGATGTAAAGTTGAGACTAGTTCTTATTTCTCTCCTAAAAACTTGGTCTCATAGTAATTAGAATGAGCATAATAAATTGTAAAGAACCTTCAACAATAGTGACTGAATAAATCACCTATGCTAGTAACAATTAGAATATAGGTAGTTATTATTCATATAAAAGTTGACCTCGCAAAAATGCAGCCTAACCTAGTTGCAACTTGCAAGTCGTATTGGGTTTATTTATCCATCTTTCTCACTAGTACACATTCATCGACTGTCTTTTCTTATCACAAATTAAAGAGAAAAAAAGTCAAATAGATTAATTATTAGGTTTATACAATTGAATTATTAAATTAAAAATATGTGTAATCGTAATATTGGAGAAGCAAAAAGTATAAAAAATTATCTGTAAAGTATAAAAATATTGATAATTAGATTTCGGGTTTTAGGCGAGTTCTAATGATATTAAAATGTAAAAATTTAAATAAAAATTGAATTAATATGAAAAATATAATAACTATTTAGGGTAATTAGACATTTAAAATGAAAATGCAATAAGTTGATATCAATAAACTAATCAAAGTAGCTTTTTTATTTAAATTGAAAGGTGAACCCTGATCCATAGAACAACAATTGACAAATTATATTATGAACAAGGATCTACCTTCCATGTGGAGCTTAGCCCAAAAGTAATCTTCAGATTTTGTATATGCAGTAACACATTCTATATTTGCAATTAATTGTTTATTTGTCTGTAAACAAATTGAAGACACAACACATGATAATTACATACAGAACATTTTAACCAACATATTATGTGTCTACAATTAACATATACTTGCAGTCATGGTTTAAAAAATCGCTAGGCGCTTGGGGGTGCCTAGGTGGCGATTAATCGGCGCCTAGGCGCCCGTGTATTTTTTATTTTATTTTTGATTTTTAAAAAATTGTTAAATTTTTTTTTTAATTTTTAAGACTTGATAATTATAAATTATTTAATGCTTTAATAGTTAATACTTAAATATTAAATATTAACCTAAAAAAATCTAAAGTTTGAACTATTTAGTGTTATTTCGCTCAAAACAATGTCGTTTTGAGCGAAATAACCTATTTAAAATAGAATGGAACAATAGCTAATCGATCGACTAGGTGACCTAGCTGGTGCCTAGACGGTCTAGTTGTCCGCCTAGACCACCGATTATGGTGATACGCTAGGCGGCCGACCAGCGCCTAAGTGTCAATTAATTGGTGTCTAGGCAAAATTTTTGTAACGCTGCCTGTAGTTAACAATTTATATGTCTGTGGTTATCATTTATGTGTCTGTAATTATTGCATTAATTATGTACTTTAATTTATTTTCAAGTATAAAAATTGTTAACTGCAGATACAGAATGTGTTAACTACAAATACATCATTTTGAACCAGTATTTAGAATTCAATATGAAACCTAGTTCATGTTATAACAATTGACTGAAAACCTATAAGATTGAGCCCAGAGCAGGTTAAGGTTAAGTGGTTAACCCATAAACTCAAAACTTATATAAGTTTCATGGTCTGAGTGAGCTAGTCCGAAACTTGGTGGGATGACTGGATTGATTTCCGGCTAAACATTATTACTTTTTTTAATAAAAGGCATGAACTTTTCTACATTGCGCAGACCTTAGGCTAGTAATACTACGATAAAATCCCTATATATAAGACATACTACTTCCTAACTAAACAATAAAACAGCACAACTGTCCTTTTCTTCTCCCTCTAAACTCCCTTTTCTTTCATACACAGAATGAGCAGCCCTCCAGAACTGCTTAGTGATGATTACACATATAATTCAAGAGAGGAAGGCTATGGCGGGCTTTCAACGGGATTAATGGTGCTCTGCATAATCATCATTTACCTTTCCTGCATATATTTCTGTAAGATTTGCCGGAGCTGCGGCAGCCACCCCACGGCGGAGGCCGTCGTCCCGACGGTGGCGGTGGCGGTGGGTCTGGACGAAGCCATATTAAGAAGCTTCCCGAAGGTGGTGTATTCGAAGGCGAAGGGATCAGGGAAATACTCCATAGCTTCGACGGGATGCTCCATTTGCTTGGACGATTACAAGGAGAAAGATGTGGTGAGTGTTTTGCCTCACTGCGGCCATTTCTTCCATCTCAAATGCATCAACCCTTGGTTGAGGCTCCACCCTTCTTGCCCCGTTTGCCGGAAACTTCCCTCATCGTCACCTCCCTCGCCGCCGCCGCCGGCGGTGTAGCCGGCAGGGAAAGATATACAGGGAGTTGTAAATGAATCATTCCACAATTATTATCCGTTTCGCACGTAATAATATCGTTGATGTTCTTTGATTTCGGATAAGGATAGTAGGGTTGGGACTTAGGTCTATTGCGTGCTTGAAAAGATGAGTTATAATTTATCACTATTCACTAAATTATACCTTAAATATGATATTTTGTGTTTTATGAAATCACCTTCCCCTTTATATCAGTTGTAAATATGTAAACATATGAGCAATTTTATAACCACGTGTTATGCAATTGTATCTTTGATTTACGGGAAATCCCAGCTGATACTCGAAAGTGTGCTCTGAAAAAATTAATGTTGTGACCAAACACTTATACCGTAGACTAGGGTTCACAGTGCACTATAAATCTTGGTCCTATACGACGTCATTTTTGTACGACGATTTATTTAATTTTGACGGAAACTATTTGATTGTTCAATTCACGTTAGAGTTTTTTTTTTTAATATGTATGTGTCTTGTCCTATGAGTTTTTTTGTTTTGTGTTATGCAATTCTGTACAAAGTATAAATTCGGTACCTAAAAAAAATTAATTAATTAATAGTTGTGTAACACACAACGAATTGTGTACATGTTATAAATTTATGTCTTGTGTTGTGAAATTTTGTGCCTATAGAACATAAATTCTTTACCTAGATCTGATAGGAAATATTCCCTAGGTCTGACATCCCTTTACGGTCCTTACCCTCATTTTGTAGTCGGGTCGGGGTCAAACGGTTCGGGTCAAAGATCGTATAGTAAAAGTCACTTTTCTAGGCCTATATAAAGGTCATTAAACTCAAGTTAAAGGGGGTTTTGCCCCTCTCTTCTTCTTCTCTCTACTCTGTCTAAATGATTCAAGAACAATGAATAAATTAAAAGGGCATCTTTGGGCTAAATTCTCTCGTCTATTCTATACTATACATATATTGTTATACACACTAGGTACATGGAGGCAATTTGTACCATCAAAATGGCACCATCTGTGGGGAGATCGGTTACGACCGAAAAGTCGGGAAAAACTACGGAGTAAGGTGCCCGTTTCAAATGGTCCTCGGGCCGATTTGCTCGCTTATAGGGCTACGGGAGCAAGGTGCCCGTTTATTTTCCTGATTAATCAGGGCGTTGGGAGTAAGGTGCCCATTTCGGGAGCAAGGTGCGCGTTTTAAATGGTCCTTAGACCGATTTACTCGGTTATAGGGCGACGGGAGTAAGGTGCCCATTTATTGGCCTAGTTATAGGGCGTTGGGAGTAAGGTGCCCACTTATGATCATTAAGATCGATTACAACCGAAAAGTCAGAATAACTACAGGAGTAAGGTGCCCATTTAAAATGGTCCTTAGACCGATTTTCCTGGTTATAGGGTTACGGGAGCAAGGTGCATGTTTATTTTCCCGGTTATAGGGCGTTGGGAGTAAGGTGCCCATTTCGGGAGTAAGGTGCCCATTTCAAATGGTTCTCAGATCGATTTGCCCGGTTATAGGGCGACGGGAGTAAGGTGCCCGTTTATTTGCCCGGTTATATGGCATTGGGAGTAAGGTGCCTATTTAGATCGTTAAGATCGGTTTTGACCAACAATTCGGGAAAAACTACGGGAGCAAGGTGCCCATTTATTTGCACGGTTATAGGGCGACGGGAGTAAGGTGTCCAGTTACGATTGTTAAGATCCGCAAACTCCATCAAATGCTCAAGCCCAGCTGTTCGAATTGAAGCTGCAACCGAGCGAAGCTACTTGTAAATTTTTTAACTCGGTTTAAAAGTTGTACATGATCATATATGCAGATTAGTTGTCTACCAAACCCGGTTAGCGCTTGATACTGCCACCATCGACCCTGAAAGCCCGAGACCATATCTTGGCATAAGCTCTACGAAGTATGCAATTAAGTCCAGTTAGGTCGGCATTACCACCACCGGCGCTATAAGCCCGATTAGGTCGTTATTGCCACTATCGGCACGATGAGCCTGATACTAGTCCTCAGCATTAAGATTGAGCATGCCAGGACAGACTCCCCCCCCCCCCCGCGAGTAAATCCAATCTCGTGATTGGTAAAAATCGATCATTTGGTCACGATAAAAATCCAATCGCTTGATCGGTAGCATTCGATCCCTCTATCATGTTAGAGGTCTGATCTCTTGATCAACAAAATTAAACCTCGTAAATCTCCAAAGTCCTACAAGTTAGACAAATAGACCGTCGATACTATAAGTATAGTCCGATACATTAGCACCGTGAACTCGATCGAGTCACTTCTTGACCGCAATCAAAATTGAAAACGAACTCGGGAGGCCATCGTACATACTCCCTTGTGCTGACGATTCTTGCAACATAGGGAGTGGGGAGCTACACTGATAGGTTTGTAGGACAACTTCCTTGGCCTACGGTTCTCGACCGTAATGCACTTCCTGAGCATAATGACCTTCCGGCCTCATTAGACTTTCGGGTCTCCTAGTGTCCCTCCACTTTGGACTCCCGGTTCATAAATAGAGCGCAAAAAGGGGAAATAATCGCCCCGCTCATATAATTTTCGATTTTCAAAACCCGTAATAGTGATTATTGTGGTAATCAAGACTAACCACACACGATCAACCAAGAATGACCTTGGTGCCAGGTAATCTTGGTCAAGGTTTCACCGAGCTCAAACTAGCTACGACTAGTTCGCCCGAGTAAAGGGCATTGGAAGAAGCGTCCCCACTTATGATCAGCTAGCTATGTCGCACCTGCAACCCGCAAAGTTTGACTAATACTCAATGACAAGTTTTACTTAGAGATCCTTAGTTTTTAATATGGTGTGTCCCCTATAAGAATCTGTTCTCCAACCTTACAATGGTATATATTAATCGTCTACTTAACAACTACTCTAAATTACTGGATTTTTTGGCATACTTAGAAAATGAAAAATAATCTTGAATTCTCTTATAGTCTTACATAGAGTCTTACATGGTGTTTGGTTCACATAATAGACAACCAATGGAATAGCGATAAATGAAATTAGTCTATTATGTTGTTTGGTTTGTTTTTAAAACCACGAAATAAAATCCATGGAATTAGCTATTTCCTTACCGTTGGGAATAACCATTCGCAAGGTCACCCATGCATGATATTAGCTATTCTTGTCTCATCAAGAATAAGTAATTGTATTAAATGTCAAAACTGTCCATATATGTGTTTGTGTATAAATTGGTTTTATAGTATATATATATATATATATATATATATATATATATATATATATATATATATATATATATATATATATGAGTGTGTGTGTGTGTGTGTGTAGAGTTACTTTCATCAGAGGTCTCTTGTATTTGGTGGCAATTTCAAATTTAGTCCCAGACTATCCTTAACATCTCAGACTATTATTTCTTGGACACTTTTAGTCCTTCTCATGACTTTTCCTATTTTTAGTAAGGGCATTTTTGTCTCTTGCCCAGGAGCGCTGTTGGTGCAGGAGTACCACAAGAGATTATTGGAGTTGGCTTGTTTTACCCCCGTCTTGGTGCCTACTGAAGCTAGTAAGATCGAGAAAGCCGTAGCCAGTCTAAACCTCGACACTCGTATGGCATTGGTTGTATTCAAGTTCCGTACCTTAAGTGAAGCGTACAATAGTGTTGTCGATCATTACCGAGTGCTGTCAATTCGAAGAGGGGCGGACTAAGGGACCGAGCGACGGGAGTGGCACAACTGCTTTCAGAAGGCCGAGGATAGTCGATACTGAACCTGCAAAGAACTTTTAGAAGGGTAATGCCAATACTGGAGGGGCTTATTGGTTAGCAATGGGACCAAGAGTGATGAGCAATGAGACTAAGGAGAGACACTTCCACTGTAGGCGATGTGGGATGAGCAATGGGAAGGACCACCCTGGAGTCGATTGCCAAGGGAACTTGATCGAGTGTTTCAACTGCGGCATGAAAGGCAATAAGGCCTTTGAGTGCACACTCGGGAGTGGAGGACCTTCTAAACCAAGGCTAGGTGAGGGTAGTAGAGTGCCGACCGAGGGCCATTACCAGAAAGGGAATGGAGGCAAGAGTAATGGCGTAAGCAGCGGAAGTCAGAATGCCCGATCGGGATCGCAGCAAGGGGGGATATTCGTGAAGAGTAGGACCCAAGTTAAGGCCAGCGAGGTGGAGAAAGGTAACCACTGATCTCATTTTATTTCGTATAATTTCAATTTCATGTGCATCATTTGAGAGTAGTCTAAGTTCCTAAAAAAGAGAGTTGGACACTAGGTACCAATAGCACATGCTGTCCATTTTAAAAATTATCTCGTGCTTTGAAAATATTTTCAAAAGATTTTTCAAAGAAGGATCTCTAAGCAATATAAACGAAGGTTTATATCGATCAGAGAACTTGCTCTGATACCAATTGTTGGTCCCAAGGGGATGGGGTACAAGTCTAGAGGGGGGGGGGGGAATAGACTTGTACAAGATTTTGCAAATCTTTTTCGACTTNCAAGCCTCAGGATCTTCACTAGACAGCTGCCAGGTTACTCCGCCTCTTCTTGCTTAATCCAAAGCAAGGACCTTTGGTTGTCACAGTTGAGTGTAACAAGCTCCAATCTGACCAAAAGCTATCGTTGAATCAACTTCGATGTAGAGCAGCTTCGGTCACCTTCTAGATGTATAGCAGTTTAAGCTTTGTAACTCTCTCAAACACTAAGATGTGTTTTTCTCGCTGTTTTGAATATCAGGATGATATTCCAAGTTGAGCACTTGCACTTTTGAACGTTTGAATCAGACACCTCTTTAGAATTTCGAACGAACCAACTTCCTTCTTCTTGCCTTGAACTTGTGTCTTCGCATCCTTTTTATATGAGAGTTGAGGAATAATTCCGTTGGAGGGAAAATTATTCCTTTTGAAATCTGTCTCTCATGCTATGTATGGGACTTGCATCTTTTCAGCATTTTTCATGGAGTGGTGGTCTTGTAACTTGAACCTTTTGTTTGGTAGTGGATATTCCATAATCCACTTTCTTGAGTCCATGCTCCACTTGCTACTTTTGGTAAAAGTTACTCTTTTTAAATTCCCATTGATCCTCGTTTTAGGGAATAAGACCGACTTTGGATTAGTGCACCTTCTATCCGTTTGTTGTGGAATTCTGATGTGGCATCCACTTCTGGCACCTCCTTAATATTTTATCTCCATGATATTCTTCTTCTCCAAACTTTATTCATGCTTCCTGACCGTCATTCAGCCTTTTGGAGAAATGTCAGTTTATCGAGACCAAGATTGATGTCTCGATTGTTTGATGTCTTGATCCCCATGTATCGAGAGATCTATCTCTCGAACTCTGCTTATGTCTCGAACTGGGTTGTTGTATCGAGAGATCCTATCTCTCGGACTCTGCTTATGTCTCGAGACTTAGTTGATGTCTCGCAGACCCTTATTCCTCCAGTGTTGTCCC
>NC_044920.1:4489214-4501343 GCF_003576645.1 Ipomoea triloba | reverse complement strand
ACTCTGCTTATGTCTCGAGACTTAGTTGATGTCTCGCAGACCCTTATTCCTCCAGTGTTGTCCCGTGCCTTCTTCTGATCTATCTATGAGATTACAACACGAGACTTTCTAAGATGTTCACACAAGTTTACCTTAAGCTTAAATATTTTCCGAGTTGAGCTCAAGTTACCCGGTTGTATTTTCGCTCTTAGTTTACTTGTCGAACTTACATATAATTTCTATCTTTCGAGACTTAGGGGATTATAGGTTACATTTGGTATCATCAAAACCTATTACAATATGTTCCTAACATGTAGTACCTTAGAAGAAATGAACCTAGTTGAGGTCAAAAGATTAGGGAGGAAAGAAGTAGCGCGAGGCAGCGCTGGGGCTCAAACCCGGGCAGTTGCGGATGGGCAGCGCAGTTTCAAACCTTAGATGTTTGAGGATTTATGGATTAGTAGACTGCCTTAGCATCTAGGCTATGTTTGGGCTTAGATGTGGCATAACACCCCAGCTTTGTTAGTTTTCACTTCCGCTATCTTTTCTGAGTAATTGAGATATTTCCAGCTATTTTCCTATCTTTATTGCCTATATCTCAGTCTAGAATCAGGCGTGTTACAGTAGCAGTAGAGCGAACTAATTATGTTGAGGCTTCCGGTGTGGGTGTGGATGTAAATGGGTACGTCTTGTTTTTTTTTCTTCTTCCACTCCCAGCATTTCGTGAAAATCCTTCTTCAAATTTTTCCAGTCCTCGGGAGTCATTAGTCATCCATTCTCAAAGTAATTCTTCCCGTCCTTGGAGGTGATTGGTGGGTTGGAATCCTTCATGGAATTCATTTCTTCTACAAATAAAACAACGAGGGCAACACAAAGTTTTAGTTAAACTGATACTCCATTGTTTACCCTTCCTCCCCTTTTATATGTGATTTTGGCTAGTGTTCACATGCACTGTTTTTTTAGGTTCCCAAATGACCGTTTAAGCTCCAGATGTCTTGAAAAGTGCCACATTCGCGAGAACGCATTAAGATGCAGTGTTTCAAGTATTAAGATGACTTGTAACAAAAAGCAAAAGATCTCACCATCCAATGCCTTAAGATGCGACGATTTACTACTTGGTCAGCTGCCAAAACTTACGGTGCGTGGTTTTCCTTCTTAAAGTGAGTGACTTTACACCTTAAGGTGCGTGTTTTGAAAGCGCAAGGTTCGCTTATACTAAAACTTAATACATATACTTAAAATGTTTCACAAATTAAACAACGCACTTAAAGTGCACTGATAGACACATTAAAGCGCGAAATGTACACTTTAGGTGCACGTAATACCGCTACAAGGTGTGTCGTATGGAAGAATAGTAAAACCACGCACATTAAGCTTTAAGATGCATCAATTAATTGTTTAATGTGCACAATATTAATTCTTAAGGTGAGTTGATATGATTATTAAGTGACTTGTAACAAAAAAAAAAGGTTTCAACTGCCAAAGACACTTTAAAGTGCGAAAATGTACACTTTAGGTGCACGTAAGAATACTACAATGTGCATTGTACGGAGGAATAATAAAACCACACACATTAAGCTTTAAGATGCGTCAATTAATTGTTTAATGTGCACGGTGTTAATTCTTAAGGTGCGTTGATATGATTATTAAGTAACTTGTAACAAAACGAAAGGTTTCAACTACCAAAGCCTTAAGGTGCGTGGTTTCCTTTTTAAGGTGCGGGATTTTACACTTTAAAGTGCCAAGTATGGAAGCATGAGGTGCGTTACTACATATTTAAACAAAATACTAAAAAAGCCCAGCTGCCAAAGTATTTGAGTGCATTGATTAAGATGTTATGGTGCATGGTTTATTGAATAAGGTGCGTGATGTATACACATAATGTGTGTGGGCTTGTGTATTCACTTAGTTATGCCAAACACTATAAGATGCGTGCTTTTTGTGTTTAAGGTGCCTAATTTCAATGCTCAATGTGCCTTTGTTTGAATGTAAGATGCATTAAATCAAAACAAAAAAATTGTATATCCATAAACTATTTACAACTGTGCTGCTAGCAAAAAAATATTCATCGTTTTTTCTCAAAACTAAGACCTTTTTTTCTTATTCTCCTCCTAAAGTTCATTAATCTCATAACATAATATCACTGCAAGGTATTTCACCCTTAGGCGATCAAGCTGTGATTTATTTTCTTTTTGAAGGCCGCATTCTCAACCTGTCTGCCTGATTTTCATAAATGTCTCCATGTGACGCATTGCAAATACGCCAGAATCAGTTTTGTTTGTCGAGTCCCTCTAATTCATTTCTAATTTGTGTGGGACAACATTTTTAAGTCCCATTATCCTTGCACCTAACTACTTACCCTCCAAGAACCATATGAAAAACTTTTTCTACAAATGTATAGAAAATCAGAAGAAAAATAAAACTATACAGTTCATAAAATGGCTTCAAGCAATGCCTTAGGTTACTTACCAATTCCGACGGTATTTTTCCATATTTCGCATCAATAGATTGATCAACAGACGCATTGTCAATTATACCAATGCGATGATGCTTCACATTGATACATATGACAAATATATGCTCAAATGCAATTATTGGGAAAAAAATAAAGAACTACATTTGGGAATTTTAAAATATATTTTAACATCTAAAAAGTAAATACAATTTTATGTATGAATTTAGAATAGAATTTACCAAATCAACAGCCCAAAGTTCAATATCATTGGCAATCTCACTATTAAGTTTTTCTTCAAAGCGTTTGTATCTTTTTTGCTCATTTCCATCTGGTTGAACCACACTATACATCTACATATACAAAATACCATTAGAAATAAGGTGCCTAGGTGCGTCCAAATAACAGATCATGTGTGTGTTAATACAACTTAAGGTTCGAGCTAATATAACGTAAGGTGCATGCTAATAAGCTATAACGTGGGTGGCAATAAGACATACGGTGCGTGCTAATAAGGTATAATGTGCGTGCTAATAATGCATAAGGTGCGTGCTGATAAGGCATGGGGTGCGTGCTAATAAAACTTAAGGTACGTGGTAAAAAAATAAGCTTATACTTACTTATATGGCTGATTTGTAAGAAAATAAGCTTGATTTTATTTTCAGCGCATATGGTAAGTTTGACATGAAAACTAATCTGCTAAGACATGAATAACAAGTACACGCAACACCCCGAGCAAAAGATATATATATTAACATAAAGGGAATGTTTTACATACAATAGCAGAAAAGTTAAAATTGAAGAGGACAAAAAAGACCAAGAACAACAGAGATGATCAAGAATGAGTTATGGACTACGAGAGCTTACTTCTTGTTTGCTAGAATCTTCTTGTTGATTGCTTCTCGTGTCTTGATGGGGTCTTTTGTGTCTACCAAACTCAGATAGTCATCTGTGACATAGAAGAATAGGTAGTTCCTGAAAGCCTCCCCAACAAACTCACCTTCAATTACTTCATTCTTCCACCAGTAGATACATTCTTCTGGAGACATGTTGCTGTGAAGAGACATTCCAGCGTACTTCAGAAGATTGAAGATCTGATGAACGAGATTTTGCTTGGTGTCTTCTCTATTCCCGAACCTGAAGGTGATCAACTTTTGTTCATCTCTTCTTTCTTTCTCTGTTTGTTGTTCTTGCCTTTTCCTTTTCCTTTCTCTGTCTTCTTCTCTTCTCTTCTCTAACTCTTTTGTGCGCTGAACCCTTAGATCCTCCTTCCTTTTGGCTTCCTCCACTGCCTTGCTCATTGTCTTTGGAACTTTTGGAGGAGGTCCAGCTGGTTCACTTGCTGCCCTTTTCTTGCTAGTTGATGTCCTTCCCTGAGTATTTTCCCCCTTGGTGGCATCATCTGCGCGGGAAAGGAGGGTGGACATACCTTCGAAGAGTGCTTGAAGCTGGGCAGGCACTTGGTTCGACAGATCATCAAGTAAGACTTTGATTATGTCCTGTCGAAGTTCACTAGAGTTTTGGTAAGCTCTAAGCTCTGCTCGTAACTCAGCTAATTCAGCTCTCGCACCTTCAGCCTCTGCTCGAGCTACAGCAGCCTCATTTGCAGCTCTCCGTGCTGCATCCTCAGCCTATACTGCCTGTTCGAGAAGTTCTTCATGACTGGCTTGAGATTCACTTGTGCCAGCCGCAGGTATTGCAGCGTTTCGAACAATGGTCAATACGCGCTCAAGTTGAGCCATCTTCTGAGATTGATCAGCCATGAATTGACGCACCTCGCCAATGAAAGCTTGCTTGGCCTGTTGATCATAGTCAGAAGTAGAAGGAGAAGTAGAAGTACCTTTTATCAGAGGGGACTTGGGTGCTTCCAGATTTCCACCCATGAATTGCATTTGCGAGTCCACCTCTCGATTTAGTTCCTGAGGACCAGCAGGGACACTGGGTTCAGAGCGCGAAGGTAGCTCCATGTCAGGCGCTTCCCGGTTTCCACCTGAGGGATGGATCACTTCTTGCTCTTCACCTCTCGAACCTGGAGCCTCAGCTTCAGCAACTGTTGGGACTGGATTAGCCAGGGAGGGATCTTCTGTATTGGACGCTTCCCGGTTTCCATCCAATAGAAGTTCCCCCTCAGCGTCACCTCTCGAACCAGTGCTGGGAACTTGGTCATCTGCTGGTGGGGTTGGAGACGAAGTGTCGACAGGTGCTTCATTGTTTCCACCTTCGATGGTCGTATCGTCCTCCTCAGTACCTCTCGAACCAGCAGGACTTGGGACATTCTGCTCTCGTTGCTCATCAGATCGCACCTCAGCTTGCTCAGGCGAGTCAGGAGTCACTATTGTTTCAGGAGCAGCTGGTGCACTCCACCTTTCTCTTTCAACCATCCTAGCTACAAAGGTTGATGCTGTGTCATCTGGTAGTAGGAATGGTGAAGGCAGTTCCATATCGATGGGAAAGCCTGGGAGTTGGAGCAACGGTATGTCACCCTCTCGAACTGTCTGTGCTTCATCGGTGTCATTCGAGGGTGTGGACTCAGGTGGTGGCAAAAGAAGAACAGTGTTAGGGGCCACCTCAAGTGCTTCAGAGGTCTCGGATTCACCTCTCGAAGAAGCTACCTGATCGTCCAGAGCGGAGTCATTTACTTGGGACAGGGGGATTGCTGCCGTTGGAATTGGAGTTTCAGTATCATCTCGAGCAACCCCAGAGGTCTCTCCTGGACCTCTTGTGTGGTCTACAGTCTGTCCCAAGGATATAGCAGTGGCGAGCCTGATATCTTCTCGAAATTGGGCATCAAGTTCTGGATCTTCCTCAGGCTCAACCTCTGTTTCATCAGCAGCTATGCCCTTCCCTTTATCAGTTCTCCCAAGATTTCTCTTGGTTGCATTCATTTCATGGGCAAGGTCAAGAAGTTCATGAGCTGGGATTTCAGATATTCCCAACCACTGGAGAGCAAACTGTTCTTCTGTCTCCATTTCTGCTGCCTGTGCTATCAGTTGGTGAAATGGACCTGTTCTCCAGTTAATCCATCTGAGTACCCTGGAGAAACCATCGATCATAGGTGCAGCTGCAACTCCCAACTGAGTAGTGACCTCTTCATCTCCATCATTCTGCCCGTCAGACAGAATCTCTGTAGTAGAAATGGCTTCCACAGTCGGTTCAGTGATCTCTCGATCGTTATCCGAGAGATCATTTTCCAATCTGACATCTGCTATTGCTTGAGCAACTGATCTATCAATTTGAGCAGATTCAGTGGGCGTTAACTCAACATTATGAGCCCATTGCACTGGGTCCCTGACCATAGTGCCCTGTTCAGCATCAGCAGATTCGAAATAGTCTTGAACTTCAGCTGCTGGAGCAGTTATCTCTCGAACCACCTGTCGTGGTTCCACAACATCTGCCTGTACTGGATCACTGATCCCAGTACCTTCAATCTCTCGAACCTCCTCTTGAGGCTCAACTACAGACTCATCAGCACCCTCAGCACCATCATCAGCATGTAGATCAACACAGAAAGCTCCTGACAGGGACCTGGTAGGGGGCATTCTCTCAACCTCAGTGGCCAGTGTAGCCTGAGGTTCCCCCTGGGCTTGTGCCCTGTCTTCGAATGGTACTTGGATTGCTGAAGGTGTTACCTCTCGAATTTGAGTGATAGTTTTGGCTTTTTTAGCCCTCTTTGGCAAGGCAACCCTCTTGATCAGGGTATCCAGAGGCTCACCATCAGATTCCTTCTCCTTGGCTGGGGCTTTCCTTTTGCCCCTTCCTTTAGGCTTTGAGGGAGAAGGTGTAACCTTAACACCTTTAGCCTTTGGGGCTTGAGATTTCGTCCTACCCATATAGGTATTCCGATGAACCTCTCGCCCTTCCCTTAGTTCTAAGCCCTTCAGACTTAAAAGGTATTAAACAACAAAACCGAAACCAACCTTTTTACTGATCGTCAGGTTGGTGTTGGAGACTGAGCTCTACACTTGCTGTTGAAGGAAATTGAAGATGATATGTGCCCAGTCCATTTTGTTGTTGTTCCAGATGGCGTGGAGGATTTTGAGGATGTCCAGATTAATCTCATCAGTTCCAGACACCTTGCCGAGCACGAATTTCATGATAAGGTCGGCAGCAAGAGCAAACCTCTCCTTTAGGTGGAACTTGCGGAGGGCAGAGGATGCTCTGGGCGGTGCAGTCTCCAGTCGGATTTTATCCCAAAAAGCTTGCTTGTCCAAGTCGTAATCCGAGAGGTGCTGGACTGCTTCCTCCGACGTCGCGAAGTCGAATGCCGCTCTGAGGTCACCAACAGAGGTCGTGATATGGATCTCATTGAACCGACTCTCTATTTTGCCCTTCGTGACCTTGGCATTCGCGAACCATTCAGTGAAGTCGAGTTCATGAATGGTTTGGTAGTCGTGTGTCATGTATTTCATAAGTCCTGCTTTTTCGAACTTCTTCAGGACTTTCTCCGCCATCGTTGGGTTCGTCGAGTGAGCAACGAAACCATCTCTGTCAAGGATACTCCCCGCCTTGACTTGTTTTATCTGAGAGCGTATGTGTTCCAGCTCCCTCTGGTATGCATCGGAAGATGATGATGATGATTCAGACGCCATTGTTTGAGGTGTTGGAGGGATTGTGTACAGTGTTTAGGATTTGGGGGTTTTGGGTATTCGGTTTGAGCTTGAATCCGGGTGAGGAAGAAGAAATTGGCTTTTATATCATGTGGATTCGGGTTGGATATATGGGTAGGGTTAAGAGCTTGACCCGAAAAAGGGATCCCGGTTAATTTAAAAGAATTGAAAGGTCAGAAATACCCTTTTATAACGGTTATGTATGTAAGGTATGGTAAGGGTATTTTGGTAGGATATAATACGGTTTTGGATAGTGGGATATAAAGAGATGATATTTATATAAGCATGCTCCCACTCATCAAGATAATGCCTTTAAGAACGGAAAACCGTCAGTAACCGAAGACCACGTGGCTAACATTAATGCCCAAAGTTAGCCATTCCACATATATCCGTTGAGCTCATAAGTTTCACCTCTCGAAGGTGAACCGTCTTCCAAATGAGTTTAAGGATCTTTCCCCTGAGTGATTGATCCCTAAACCTCCTTATTCCTCCTTTTAGAAATACGTAGATAGTCAGTTTGATATCTTTCGAAGTGATCTCTCGAACTACCCTTTTTCGAGACATAACACAAATAGGCAAACTGAACATGTACCTCTCGAACTACCTTTCGAACACAGATTGCGATACGGAGACAAGATTGATTCATAAAAAAAGATATCACTTGGAACATTTCCTTAAGTTCATTTAGTGATTTTCGAAAACATTACATATGAATCAATATCCTATTAGATTCCATAGAAACTTTTGTTTGGCCTTGGGCAGCCTAATAGGAATCTGACGTTAGAACAAGAACTAGCCATCTAAAGTCCTATTTATCCTAATAACAGAACTAGAGGTGGCTACTCCTTCTTGTCCTTTTCTCTGCTGCTACCTTCCTCACAGGCTTCATCTCCCCTTCCCTTGGTTCTCCATTTGGTTGAGGAGTTCCTTTTCCAGAATGTGCAGTTGTAGGAGTCCCACTTATACGAGACTCTTCTCCTGACTCCAGTATCCCATCGTTGTGGATCTCCTCGCATTTGGGGATCCATTCACCTTGGATGGGAATAGGATGCTTGCTCGGATTATCAGGAAGCTCCGCAATCTGTTCACCCTTCGTTGATTCTGGATAGTTTTCTCCTTGAAAGTCTTTGGACTTCGTTGCTGATTTTCTCCCCCTATACCAGAACGGTACATCGTCTTTTCCTTTCTTCTTCTCCATGAAGAAGTCGATGACATAAACTGATGAGAAAACCCTTCTATTTATAGCCCAAAAGGTTACCACTGTTGAGTCACGGGATGCCATATGAATGACCATTCAATGCTGTGTAACTCCAAAGCTGCCATAAAGTTGATGAAACCNTTTAAAGTCTTTGAAGGCGGCATATGCGAGAAAGATGCGTATGGCTTCGAGACGTGCCACTGGAGCGAAGGTTTCATCAAAATCTATTCCTTCCTCCTGACAATAGCCTTTGGCAACAAGTCTGGCCTTGTTCCTAACAATGACTCCATCCTCATTCATCTTGTTTCTGAAAACCCACTTTGTACCAATGACATTCTGATGATGAGGTCTCGGAACTAGTTCCCAAACATCGTTCCGTTCAAACTGATGAAGTTCCTCTAGCATGGCTTGCACCCAATCTGGATCACATAGAGCCTCATCGATCACCTTAGGCTTTATTTGAGATAGAAAGCAAGCAAACATGCTTTCTCTGTATGCTGATCTGGTCCGAACTCTGTCACGTACATCTCCAATCACTTGATCAGCAGGGTGACTTCTCAGCCATCTTAGGTCGGGTTGTGGCTCCTCAGTTGATACTTCCGTTGAAGGTTGAGATGTGGGTTGAGCATCTATGATCTGGATCGGATCAACTGAGTCAGGAGCTTTCTTCTTGGTAGGCTCTTCATCATCTGATTCTGACTGGAGTTTCGCTACGTCTCGAACTATCGGTTTCTTCCCATCGAGAGGTGAGTCTAATCTCTCGATTGACTCCGACTGAGCTTCCTCAGCTGCTTCCATTGACTTTGATGGTTGATCTGTTGATGCTCTATCATCAAAAGAGACATGTATGGATTCTTCAACCACCAATCTCCGCTTGTTGAAGACTCTGAATGCTTTACTTGTCGATGAATATCCCAGAAATACTCCATCATCTGCCTTTTCATCAAAAGTTCTTAGCTGAGTCTTCCCATTGTTGTGGACATAACATTTGCACCCGAATGTGTGGAAGTAGCTTACATTCGGTTTCCTTCCATTCCACAACTCATATGGAGTCTTTCCAACTCCTTTCACGATCAAGGACCGATTTTGGGTATAGCACGCTGTGTTGATTGCTTCTGCCCAAAATCCTTGAGATATGTTGGCTTGCGAGAGCATGGTCCTTGCAGCTTCCTTGAGAGTTCTGTTCCTTCTTTCAGCAACCCCGTTCTGTTGAGGCGTTGGAGCAGCTGACAACTGATGATGAATACCGTTCTCGTTGCAGTAGCTCTCGATAACTTGATTAACGAACTCTCCACCTTGATCTGACCGAATCTTTAGTATCGAGACATCCTTTTCAATTTGAACCTGCTTCAGAAGGTTTGGTAAGGCAACTTTTGTCTCGCTTTTCTTGGTTAAGAACACGGTCCAGGTGAATCTTGTGTAGTCATCTACTACCACAAGAGTGTACTTTCTTCCTCTCATGCTGGGTGGATCTACTGGGCCAAATAAGTCCATATGGAGAAGACTTAGTGGTCTAGTAGATGATGTCTCGGCTTTGGTTTTGAAAGAGGATTTGATCTGTTTACAACGTTGACATGCCTCACAAATCTTGTCCTTTCGAAACGTAACTTTGGGCAGTCCTTCCACAAGGTTCCTCTTAGTAAGCTTGTTGATAGTTTTGAAGTTCAGATGGCTAAGCTTACTGTGCCAATTCCAGCATAAGTCTTCCTTGTTCCTTGCCAGCATACATAGGGATGGTTTGGCAGATCTCCAATCCACTATGTACATGTTTCCTTTCCTTGCTGCTTCTAGGACGACTTCGAGAGATTCCTCTTGTATGATTTGGCACTTGCTTTTGGTGAAGATCACTCTGTAGCCCTTGTCACAGAATTGGCTTGTGCTAAGGAGGTTGAATTTGAGTCCCTCAACGTAGGATACCCCCTTGAATACCAATTCATTCTTATGAATTTCACCAACAGCCTTTGTGCGTCCTTTCTTCTCGTTGTCTCCAAATGTCACCGAGGGACCTTCGATAGGATGGATGTTCTCTAGCAGTGTTAAGTTTCCCGTCATATGTCTCAAACATCCACTGTCAATGAACCATATGTCCCTGGTGTCCTGCAAGCAGATCAAGCAGATTTAGGTACCCAAACTTTGGGTCCTGGTTGGTTAGTAAGTTTAGGCATCCATTTATACCTTGGACCCATTACTCCAGGCCTAGGTGCAATGTAGCCATTATACGTTTGATAATCATAAGGAATGCTAGCAAAGACTCTGGGCCTCTTAGGTGCATAAATCAGTTTTGGTTGAGGCCTGACCTCGGACTTACGCACCATCCCCTTCATTGCCTGTTTGGTCATGTGAAATTGCTGGAAGTGAGATTTCTTCCAGAAATCATGATTCGATGACCAGTCCTCACTAGATGGATAGAGTCTGCTTTTCTCTATTCGTGAGTTCCTAACTCTATGGATCTCAGACCATCCATATTTGCCTTGAGGCGCATTATATGGAATGTAGCTTCTTTTGTACTTGGAATGGCCTTGCGAGAGATAGCAAGGTGATATCTCGATATTGTTTACCCGGCCATTCTTCGTAGCTTTCCTATACTTTCCATTGCTGGTGTATAGGGACGGTTTATGAATAGCTACTCTGGTCTTTTCTGTTGGTCTTTTATAACCATTGTTTGGTTTGGGTTGAGATCCTCCATTATTTGAAGTTCCCAAACCATTGGTCTGTTTATCTCTCGAGAGACAGTCTTGACGGAACCCTAGACCGGTTCTATCACTAGTAGGTCTGTGATCATTTACCATTTTCTCCATAGCTTTGGAGGAATTAGTGTATGATGCTATGACCTTTCTAAGATTAAGCTCTCTGGTCTCTTGAGCTTTGCACTCTTCAGCCAGTAGGATTACTTTGGCTTCTAACTCACTTACTTTGAGAGTTAGCTCCGAATTCTCTTTCGAGACGTTCTTAAGCATATCTCTTTCAGCAGTTAGCTTGCTGTTTTCTTCCCGGATTTTGGCATGAGTGCTGTTAGCGATAGCGAGATCCCTTTTAAGTGTTTCAAGCATCTCAAAGGGATCTTCATCGCTTCCGAACGAAGAACAACGAGAGGTAGAGGTAGAGCAGCGAGATGTGGAAGTAGAGGTTACCTCATTGTCAATGGCCATTAGACATTGATCCTCTTCTTCCTCGGTGTATAAGCAGATGAGTCCCCTCTCATCTTCTGAGCTGCTGCTGCCTTCACTGGAGCTCGATGTCTCGGACTCCTCGATTGCTCTCTCGAGTTCCTCAGCAACAAGCGCCTTTCTGCGCAGATGTTTCCTTGAATCTCCCTTGAAGCCACTTTGTGCTGGCTTTTCTTTGGATTCCTCCTTTCTCCTGGAGTCCCTGCCTTCTTGGCCTTGATACTTACTTACCATAGGGTAAGGGCACTCGGCCTTGAAGTGTCCTGGTCTCCTGCAGTTGTAGCAAAGACCCTGATTTTCCTCCTCTATCCTTCTGGATGAATGTTTCTCATTGTTCCTTCTTGAGGAGGAAGGTGAACTTGTGTTGCTCTCCGTTGGGGATGCCCGATCGGGATCGCAGCAAGGGGGGATATTCGTGAAGAGTTCGTCAGATAACATATTAGTGGGATTAGGATCTGACCTTGAAGAGGTGGATGGTTGATCAGCAACCAGTGCCACATTCCGTCTGTCCACCACGTCCTCATCTCTCGGAAGCATCTCAAATTCGAAGGCTTTGAGATCTCTGAAAAGTTGGTCGGTTGTGGTGTTCTTCAAATCCCTGTGATCACGCATTGTGATCACCTTCATTTCCCACTCCTTGGTAAGGCCTCGTAAGACCTTCAGGTTTAGCTCCTTTTGTGGAATCTCCTTCTCGAGATCACTGATCTCTATTGATAGCTTCATGAA
>NC_044920.1:4471074-4487946 GCF_003576645.1 Ipomoea triloba | reverse complement strand
GTCTTGTAACTTGAACCTTTTGTTTGGTAGTGGATATTCCATAATCCACTTTCTTGAGTCCATGCTCCACTTGCTACTTTTGGTAAAAGTTACTCTTTTTAAATTCCCATTGATCCTCGTTTTAGGGAATAAGACCGACTTTGGATTAGTGCACCTTCTATCCGTTTGTTGTGGAATTCTGATGTGGCATCCACTTCTGGCACCTCCTTAATATTTTATCTCCATGATATTCTTCTTCTCCAAACTTTATTCATGCTTCCTGACCGTCATTCAGCCTTTTGGAGAAATGTCAGTTTATCGAGACCAAGATTGATGTCTCGATTGTTTGATGTCTTGATCCCCATGTATCGAGAGATCTATCTCTCGAACTCTGCTTATGTCTCGAACTGGGTTGTTGTATCGAGAGATCCTATCTCTCGGACTCTGCTTATGTCTCGAGACTTAGTTGATGTCTCGCAGACCCTTATTCCTCCAGTGTTGTCCCGTGCCTTCTTCTGATCTATCTATGAGATTACAACACGAGACTTTCTAAGATGTTCACACAAGTTTACCTTAAGCTTAAATATTTTCCGAGTTGAGCTCAAGTTACCCGGTTGTATTTTCGCTCTTAGTTTACTTGTCGAACTTACATATAATTTCTATCTTTCGAGACTTAGGGGATTATAGGTTACATTTGGTATCATCAAAACCTATTACAATATGTTCCTAACATGTAGTACCTTAGAAGAAATGAACCTAGTTGAGGTCAAAAGATTAGGGAGGAAAGAAGTAGCGCGAGGCAGCGCTGGGGCTCAAACCCGGGCAGTTGCGGATGGGCAGCGCAGTTTCAAACCTTAGATGTTTGAGGATTTATGGATTAGTAGACTGCCTTAGCATCTAGGCTATGTTTGGGCTTAGATGTGGCATAACACCCCAGCTTTGTTAGTTTTCACTTCCGCTATCTTTTCTGAGTAATTGAGATATTTCCAGCTATTTTCCTATCTTTATTGCCTATATCTCAGTCTAGAATCAGGCGTGTTACAGTAGCAGTAGAGCGAACTAATTATGTTGAGGCTTCCGGTGTGGGTGTGGATGTAAATGGGTACGTCTTGTTTTTTTTTCTTCTTCCACTCCCAGCATTTCGTGAAAATCCTTCTTCAAATTTTTCCAGTCCTCGGGAGTCATTAGTCATCCATTCTCAAAGTAATTCTTCCCGTCCTTGGAGGTGATTGGTGGGTTGGAATCCTTCATGGAATTCATTTCTTCTACAAATAAAACAACGAGGGCAACACAAAGTTTTAGTTAAACTGATACTCCATTGTTTACCCTTCCTCCCCTTTTATATGTGATTTTGGCTAGTGTTCACATGCACTGTTTTTTTAGGTTCCCAAATGACCGTTTAAGCTCCAGATGTCTTGAAAAGTGCCACATTCGCGAGAACGCATTAAGATGCAGTGTTTCAAGTATTAAGATGACTTGTAACAAAAAGCAAAAGATCTCACCATCCAATGCCTTAAGATGCGACGATTTACTACTTGGTCAGCTGCCAAAACTTACGGTGCGTGGTTTTCCTTCTTAAAGTGAGTGACTTTACACCTTAAGGTGCGTGTTTTGAAAGCGCAAGGTTCGCTTATACTAAAACTTAATACATATACTTAAAATGTTTCACAAATTAAACAACGCACTTAAAGTGCACTGATAGACACATTAAAGCGCGAAATGTACACTTTAGGTGCACGTAATACCGCTACAAGGTGTGTCGTATGGAAGAATAGTAAAACCACGCACATTAAGCTTTAAGATGCATCAATTAATTGTTTAATGTGCACAATATTAATTCTTAAGGTGAGTTGATATGATTATTAAGTGACTTGTAACAAAAAAAAAAGGTTTCAACTGCCAAAGACACTTTAAAGTGCGAAAATGTACACTTTAGGTGCACGTAAGAATACTACAATGTGCATTGTACGGAGGAATAATAAAACCACACACATTAAGCTTTAAGATGCGTCAATTAATTGTTTAATGTGCACGGTGTTAATTCTTAAGGTGCGTTGATATGATTATTAAGTAACTTGTAACAAAACGAAAGGTTTCAACTACCAAAGCCTTAAGGTGCGTGGTTTCCTTTTTAAGGTGCGGGATTTTACACTTTAAAGTGCCAAGTATGGAAGCATGAGGTGCGTTACTACATATTTAAACAAAATACTAAAAAAGCCCAGCTGCCAAAGTATTTGAGTGCATTGATTAAGATGTTATGGTGCATGGTTTATTGAATAAGGTGCGTGATGTATACACATAATGTGTGTGGGCTTGTGTATTCACTTAGTTATGCCAAACACTATAAGATGCGTGCTTTTTGTGTTTAAGGTGCCTAATTTCAATGCTCAATGTGCCTTTGTTTGAATGTAAGATGCATTAAATCAAAACAAAAAAATTGTATATCCATAAACTATTTACAACTGTGCTGCTAGCAAAAAAATATTCATCGTTTTTTCTCAAAACTAAGACCTTTTTTTCTTATTCTCCTCCTAAAGTTCATTAATCTCATAACATAATATCACTGCAAGGTATTTCACCCTTAGGCGATCAAGCTGTGATTTATTTTCTTTTTGAAGGCCGCATTCTCAACCTGTCTGCCTGATTTTCATAAATGTCTCCATGTGACGCATTGCAAATACGCCAGAATCAGTTTTGTTTGTCGAGTCCCTCTAATTCATTTCTAATTTGTGTGGGACAACATTTTTAAGTCCCATTATCCTTGCACCTAACTACTTACCCTCCAAGAACCATATGAAAAACTTTTTCTACAAATGTATAGAAAATCAGAAGAAAAATAAAACTATACAGTTCATAAAATGGCTTCAAGCAATGCCTTAGGTTACTTACCAATTCCGACGGTATTTTTCCATATTTCGCATCAATAGATTGATCAACAGACGCATTGTCAATTATACCAATGCGATGATGCTTCACATTGATACATATGCCAAATATATGCTCAAATGCAATTATTGGGAAAAAAATAAAGAACTACATTTGGGAATTTTAAAATATATTTTAACATCTAAAAAGTAAATACAATTTTATGTATGAATTTAGAATAGAATTTACCAAATCAACAGCCCAAAGTTCAATATCATTGGCAATCTCACTATTAAGTTTTTCTTCAAAGCGTTTGTATCTTTTTTGCTCATTTCCATCTGGTTGAACCACACTATACATCTACATATACAAAATACCATTAGAAATAAGGTGCCTAGGTGCGTCCAAATAACAGATCATGTGTGTGTTAATACAACTTAAGGTTCGAGCTAATATAACGTAAGGTGCATGCTAATAAGCTATAACGTGGGTGGCAATAAGACATACGGTGCGTGCTAATAAGGTATAATGTGCGTGCTAATAATGCATAAGGTGCGTGCTGATAAGGCATGGGGTGCGTGCTAATAAAACTTAAGGTACGTGGTAAAAAAAACTTGGGGTATGTGCAACTATACCTTAAAGGTGTGTTGTTTTAATGCTTAAGGTGAAATAAAGAATGACTTACAACGACCTCTGTTGTGAAAAAGAACCTCAGAGGAGATGTGGCATCTTTGTACTTCTCCATGTGATTTAAAATCAAGGACCAGAGATCAAGTACATTACAAACCACATACTCATTCACCTTCAAAGACACCAGCTGCATGATCATCAAGGATTTCTCCCCACATTTAAAAACAGTCTCATACCTACAATTTTCAGTTAAATGTATAAGATAAAATAATAAAATGTGCACTTAACAACTACATCTAACATAAACCAACTAGGCAATTTAAGTAAAACTTACTCATTCACATTTTCGCTTTCAAGAATCCAACGTTGACAACCCTTCTCAACGGGTGTGAGTTGTTGAGATACATGCACTGTTCTTGAAACAAATGGAGATTTCTTTGGTTCAGAAATCTTTACTGCTCTCCGTGCCACTTCTTTATGTCCTTGAGTTGTTGCAGCCTTACGCGACTCGTATTTTTTATGAACTGCAACTTCAGTGTCCTTGCTAGAGTGAGAAGGTTGCTTCTATAGTAGGGCTACTGATGCTGTGCTTGAGCCAGAACATTGTTGCACTATGGTAGCCACTTCAGCCCAGTGTCCTTAATTGGCGCAGTTTGCTGTTGTACTAGGCTGCTGCTGGTTCTACTGTTGTGCTACCTGTTCAGAAGAAAATTGAGCTGAAGCAGGTGCTTCAACATCTGTTGCCTTGCTACTTTGAATTTGCTGTTGCATTGGGGCAGGTACTTCAACTTCTATTGCAACAACTTTCCCTTTGTCATTCTTCTTGGTAGCAACATATTAGTGACCTTGTTCAACAGGTTGTTGATCCTACTCCTGGAGAGTGTAATGCTCAACAATATTTGTGATATCATCCCAAAAACATTTTCAAGCATCTGGTGGAGTGGGAGTGAAACCAAGGCTGAAACTTGGCATGTTAGAGACCTCCTTGCTATACTCCAGCCTCATTTGTATAGCAAGGTCAATGGAAACAAGATTCTCTACGTTTCCCCAAAATGAGTCTTAGCTGCTCATTGGTTCATGCTCTTCTTGTGAAAGAGGTGGTTGCAAGTTGCAACCACCTCTTTCCCAATACCAGCATCTTTTGAGCCAATGACTACAAGGCCTTCACATGGTCATTGTCTGCAATCATTGGAGGTGTTTTTTGAGCTAAATCAATAATCTTTACCATGTTAGTACAAAATGCTTGCAAACTCTCTGTGAATTCAGAAATGTATGCCTGATTTCCAATAAAATTAAAATTATATTAGACTGAGGGTGTTTTTCAAGCTTAAGGTGCGTGCTAATAAACCTTAAGGTGCTTGCTAATAAAACTTAAGGTGCGTGTTAAAAACTTAATGTGAGTGCTAATAGAACTTAAGGTGCGTACTAATAAACCTTAAGGTGCACGCTAATAAACCTTAAGGTGCGTGGTAGTAGAACTTAAGGTGTGTGTTAAAAAACTTAAGGTGCGTGAAAATAGACCTTAAGGTGTGTGCTACTAAGACATAAGGTGTGTGCTCCTACAACTTAAGGTGGATTTCATAAAATTAAACCTTAAAAAGTGAATAACACACCTACAACTCATCAACTGGCCCAGATTGGACCTGAGGTTGAATTTGAGGAGATGATTGACGCTGCACTTCACCCTTAGGACTGGTTAAGGATGGTTGTTGAACATCACCAGCTGCTCGTGGCAACTGAGCTAGAGGAGGTACATAACCACTACTATTAGAAAAATGATACTACGTCGCCTAATTAACGTCGATTTTTGACAAATCGACATTATATATCAATAAAATAAAGCAAAAGTAATATATATTTTTTATGATGTCGGTTCTTTGCAAAAACCGACGTCATAAATATTTTTTTTTAAATTGTAAGACATACGGTGTCAGTTCTCTAAAGAACCGATGTCGTATGTCCTAAATAATTTTTTTTAAAAAAAGTTAAGGACATACGGCGTCGGGTATAGGGAGAACCGACGTCGTATGTCTTTATTTGTTTTTTTTTTAAAATAAAGACATACATCGCCGATTCTACACCTAGAACCGACGCCGTATGTTCTAAATTAAATTTTTAAAAAATGTAATGACATACGATGTCGGTTTTAGGGAGAACCAACGTCGTAGGTTCTCCCTAGAACCGACGTTGTATGTCCTATTTTTTTTTATTTAACACAGATCAGATCACACGTTCATTCTTCGTTCATGTATAGCTTCACAGTACAGCAACAAGTCGCGACTCCGACAGCGGGCGAGCTTCGAATCCTTTGATCTTGGAGTGGCGACGAGCATTCTCCGATGACCACGACGGTACGGCGACGAGCGTAGCAGGTTCGGCTTCGAATCCTTCGATCTACAAGATATGTTAGGTAAGAAAATTGGCACTCATTATTGGAGAAAAAAATTTAGAAATATAATTCAAAATAAAACTTGTTTTATTTTTCGATTCATGCTTTAGATTATATGAATCCTTCGATATATTGTAGGTATATGCATATGAATCTTTCGATGTAAAGAAAGGGAGAAGGATATGGAAAGCTCATCACCATCAATGGCCGCAAAAAAAAAAAAAAAAAAAAAAAAACCCAAGGTTATTTAAGTTTTTTTTTTTTGGGGGGGGGGGGGGTTCTTGGATTTTCTGTTAAGTTTTGTAAATCTGTTAAGATTCTTGGATTTCTTAGATTGTTTGGGGTTTTTTTTAAGTGATAGCTCTGTCGCTGGCGAGTCTGACATTGATTTGCAGATCTATTGTGGGGTTTTTTTTTAAAGATTTTTAATTAAAAATAGATATATAAAAACCAACGTCGTATCTGTATTTAAAGAAAATACGGCGTCAGTTTTTTTGGAAAAATCGACGTCGTATCTCTATTTTTAAAAAAATGACATACGACGTCGGTTTTTTGAAAAAACCGACATTGTATGTACTTATTTAAAAAATTAAAAATAATATACGACATCTGTTTTAAAAAACTTTCATATAATTTATTTATAACGTCTACTAGAACTACGTCGGAAAATAACTGACGTCGTATGCCCAAAACAACCGACGTAAAGAAGGTGTTTTTGTAGTAGTGAACGAGACTCAATTCTGGCGTGTCCAAACCCAGCAACAGAGAGCTCTTTCGCCTCTCGATCCATCAAATGATTAGATGTCCAGCCTATGAATGCTGGAATAGCCCTAGGAACATATCACACAAATTGAAGAACAACACGATCAACATAATACACCGCCAAGGACCTTGTGGTCCAGTGTCATCAAACCCTTCCCTTTATACGGGAGGTGGTGGGTTCGAGTCTCAGTGGAGTCAATACTGACTCTTGTGCTTAGGTCGAGAAAGTAGTAACATAACTTGCTACTGGGAACATATTCACTTTGTTTTAGCTGCCACTACGCTACTATATCCATAAATGTGTGCAACACAAATGCACACCCAATTCAAATTCCAAATATGGGACACATCGTCCAAAAAATGTAACAATTGTGCCCCAAAATATCCATTTTTGTGGGCACTCTATAAACATAGAAAACACTAACACCACAAAATGGCATTTGAACCACACACCACCGTCTGTGCATTGCTTTATTAAGTTCCCCCTTCCATTCTGTCAATTAATTTAGGATACCTAATTTTTTGATGATCAGGTTTCTTAAGTTCCCCCTTCCATTCTGCAAATAAATTTGAACTCCTACCCTTCTAATGGAAATTGAATTGAATTCTTCCCCGAGGAAAGCCTAGAACAGCCTCTACATCATCTTCAGTCACATCCAACATACTGTTATTTCCCAACATCAACCTACTGCTCATATAATTGTAATTACTAAGGAGTCAATGGGATAACCGTAGGGGAAAATATCCAATCCCAAAATTCAAAAGGCTCTCAAAACCAATCTCAATCACAACATCTTTTTTAGCCTTGTTAAACTCTCCAACAACATCAATAAATTGACGCGATGAAGCCTGGGATTTAACAGACGGAACTTTATTCACAACAATACGTTACGTTGTTTCTTTTTGCCCCTTAGACCTTGAACCCGAACCTCACTAGTACCCCCTCCCCCCAAGTTCAACAAGGACCACAACTAAATTCCTTCACATTTTTCGATGCGAACATATAGTTACAAACAAATACATTGAAATACTTATAAACTACAATAGATTCGAGATTAAAATGCATCACTGTAAATTACAACTCAAAATACTTAGATGCATGAAGGCAAACCTTAAAGTGCATATAATGAGAGCTTCACGTGCGCCATATTAACACATAAGCTGTAAATTACAACTCAAAAACTCACAATACCTTGGTGCGTGAAGGCAAACACTAAGGTGTGTGTAATTAACATGTCAAGTGCGTGATAATAACACAAAAGCTATGAATTACAACTCACAATACCTAGGTGGGTGAAGGCAAACATTAGAGTGCGTAAAATAGCAACTCAGGTGCGTGATGTTAACACATAAGTTGTAAATTACAATTCACAATACATAGGTGCGTGAAGGCAAACATTAGGTTGCGTAAAATTAGCAACTCAGGTGCGTGATGTTAACACATAACTTGTAAATTACAACTCACAATACCTAGGTGCATGAAGGCAAACATTAGGTTGCGTAAAATTAACAACTCAAGTGCGTGATGTTAACACATAAGCTATAAATTACAACTCACAATGCCTAGGTGCCTGAAGGCAAACACTAGGGTGGGTAAAATTAGCACTCAAGGTGATTGCATTTATACAATAAGGTGCAAGAATTTAAACCCTAAATTCCATCACTGTAAATTAAAAACTAATAAATAGATGACATTTTACCTATTACAACCGTCGTCGGTTGCTGAGGTTGCTCCGTTTAGGGTACATTTTCTTCAGACGCCATTGATAGTGTGTCCTTCGGACCGAGTATACTGAGTATTTTACTGAACGGAAAAACCTTTGAAAAACATATGACTTGCAAAATGGTTGAGTATACTGACCGGAAAGAAAGGAATAAGAAAAGTAAATTTTTGGACTATTCTACCCCTTAGTGCGCGAAATTGAATAAAAATAACCGCAACTACATCATTAAGAACAATGACTAAGATAATTTCATGGATTAAACATCAACGACGCGCAGCCAACCCAACAATCGCACCTGATAGTGCCAATCGCACCAAAACCGAATTCTATACATACATACATACATACATACATACATACATACATACATACATATATATATATATATATATATATATATATATATATATATATAAACAAAAATGTCATTTTCTGGCTCATTTTAGACAAAAAAAATTTGTTGGCCTACGTGGACTTTTAATATCTCTCTCTCTCTCTCTCACTCACACACACATACACACACACACACACACATATATACTAATCTAATATAAATACATGTTTTTTTCACGCACGTTATGCGAATAGGATAATGTTCAATGTTTATTTTTAAATAAGTACTTCAAAGTATATCAGTACAAGATTATATATGAGATGTTTATGCATATGTAATTGAATGTTGAATTTTTTTATTTAAATTGATAATTCAAAGTACATAATTGTCACTAAAATAAATGTTTGCAATTTTATAAAAACGATAGTTTAAAAATGATAGCATAAATAAATACTACTTTTTGTAATAAAAATTTATACATTTTAAATCATATTAATAAAGAAATACGATTTACCTTTAACGTGAACAACTGTGATGTAGTCCAAAAAATATTACGGGGTAGCTTCACGCTTCAATTTATTAGGTTATTTAAATGTCTTCTTTGTCAACAAATCCTCGCCAAGTAGTTAATATGGTTTGAAGGTAAGGAATCTTTGCATGTTAGAAAATAAAGACAATATAACCAATGGCATTTTATATCTTTTTTAATTTTTGATAATGAATAATTTTTATTGTAGAAGATAAAGACATATAACTAATAAAATTATATCTCTTTTTAAATTTTTTGATAATGAATAATTTTTATTGTAGAAAATAAAGATAATATAACTAATGAAATTATATCTCTTTTTAAATTTTTTGATAATGAATAATTTTTTTGAATAAAGGCATTGTAAACATCGAATTCTAAATTAAAGGAATGCATATGTATTTTTTTCTTATTGTAATTACTAATTTATTTAATTTAATAAGAGTAATAGTGTGGGGTACCGACTTTTCAATAATATACTCTAACATATTCGTAGTATATGTTTAACAATTATGCTAACTCTGATTGGGATGAGGTTCGAACCTAATACTTTTCTTATAGAAATTAATTAGTAAGTTAAAAGTTAACGGAATGTGAGATTATTTAAGGACAATCGTTTTTACCATTTAACACCCATAATATCATATTTTTGACATTTTTGGCATGTCCGGTGACTTTTTCTGGTTAAATCCTATTTTAGGAAAGAGTATTTTCCAATGACAAAGAAGAAACTTCTTCTTTTTTTTTTTTTTCTTTTCTTGTTGCTCTAAAGCTGTAGAAGATGATTAACAAAATCATGGACTAAAATAATAGTAGTCAGGTTGAAGCTGACCGGGTGGCGACATCCTGGCTTTCAAATTGCGTTGCAAAATGATTCTCCTGCACCTGGAGGTCCTCACGTGCTCTGTATCGATATTGACGAAGGACAATTGGAGTCGGGTTGAAAAAGATGAAGCCAAGAGCTGAGTGAAGGAGAAGATGCAATCTATATATGGCTAAAGAGACGAAAATCATGAAAAAATTGGGGGAAAAAAGGCGAAAAAATTTGAAGATATTAAAATGCTCTTGCCTAAAATAGGGTTTCATCTGAAAAAGTCATTGGAAAGAAGAAAAGTGTCTAAAATATGATAGTTTGGGTTGTTAAATGGCAAAATCGATTGTCTAGGATTAAATTTGGAGTTGCCAAAAAAAAAGAAAAAAGAAAAAAAAAAAGATATCCGCTGGAATTAACTCATTAGGAAAATAATAATAATAATAATAATAATAATAATAATTGAAGAGAAGAAAAATACCCTTGCTTAAAATAGGGTTTCACCAGAAAAGTCATCTGAAAAATTAAAAGTGTCCAAAATATGATAGTCTAGAGTGTTAAATAACAAAAACTAGTCTGGTACTAAATTTGGAATTACCACCAAATGTAAGGGACCTTTGCTGGAATTAGCTCTATAACAATAGATTCAACTTTTAAAGGTGAGAAAGAATTGCATGGATGCAGATAGCCTAAGTGGTGACTCTTTTTTTTTTCGCCAAGTAATGCAACCCACTTGACGAGAATATATTCTTTTTAGGGGGAACCCCTCATCTAAGTTGGTTGAACAATTGGTTTAGCAACCACAAAGTTTCAAATCTGACTCTTCGTAGGAGCTACATATTAACCTTCTTGATTTGAGTCAGTCAGCTATAAGCAACCTAAGCAAGTTTACTTTATTCTTGGGATCCTTTGCCAACTAGAGTCATGACTTCACCCAAAACTCACCTTTTAGTAGCGATTGCGGATTTTTCTATAAATAATATTGTTTTGGGATTAAAGGATTAGGATGTATAAGGTTGACATTGGGCTAAGTAATAGTATAGTACCACTTATGGTGTAGGAATTAATGCAAACAATATACCGTAAATCATGGTTTATATTGGAAGATGGATTATTGATATCCATATTCATTTTTAGTTAGTATACTAAATGTTAGTTATAGTATATTAAAAATTCATTTTTGGTTTATTGCAGTATACATGATTTTTTTAGCATACTACATAAACATGAACTAATAGTATATAAAAATTAAATTTTTATTAAACTAAAAATAAATATTTAATTTATTAGTTGTCCGTCTTACCATATAGACCTTGGTTCACAATATAATTTGTGGAATTAATGGTGGAAATATGAAATGGAGTAACATATATTGCTATTCTTAGTTTAATCTTTCTGAATGGTTTAGTGATACGAGAGTTAATTCTATTTTTTGTGTTAGATTTATATATGACAATCCACTTTTAGTCCTTTTTTATTATAACATTCTCATTTGGTCATAGTAGTATTGTGTCATGATCATTTTTAGTCCTCTATCAGCAAAGTGGTTGAAAAGTCGTTACATACAAAAATATTTCAATATTTTTTATACAAAGTAGGCTGAACCGCTATATTTTTTTGTGTTTATTTATTTTTTTTTGAGAAAAAAAATACATAATTGAAGACTGAAATGTCTTTGTATTTAACGATATTTAAACTATTTTGTTGATAAAAAAAACTAAAAAATGGTCATGCCACAATAATATAGGACCAAAAGTGAATATTCTGATAAAGAAATTATTTAAAATGGACTGACATCTATAAATCTAGAAACAAAAATGGAATTAACTCGTGATATGAATAATAAAAGATGTAGTAAATGAATCTCCGTAACATTTGAATTGAAGGATTTTCACTTTTTCAACGTTTAGTACTTCCTTCTTAATATTTTTTTTGTGTCCCAAAACTTGACTAAATTACACACAATTTAATTTTTTGTATCAAGTTGTGAATATACACTGGCCTAATTGGGATTTGGCGAGGTTCTCTGATTTTGAGTACTTAATATCGTTTGATGTTTGATGACATCAGTTTTGCTCCACGTTATATACAGTTGTTATAATGTAGACCATGGTCCACAATGCATTGTGGACCATGGGTCACGGTTGATATTGCAGTTGTGTTGAACTGATAATGCAGTTTTGTTGAAAAGATACTGCAATTGTGTTGAAAAGGAACTGTAGTTGCGCAGAACAGAGGCCGTGTCATCCATCTGAAACTGCAGTTGTGTTGAACTGATATTGCAGTTGTGTTGAACTGATATTGCAGTTGTGTTGAACGGATGAATGGCCTCTGTTCCGTGCAACTGCAATTTCCTTTCAACAAAACTGCAGTATCTTTTCAACACAACTGCAGTATCCGTTCAACACAACTACAATATCAGCTATAATTATGGTCCACAATATAATTTGCGCGTTATATAGGCCTAAAATAAGTAAAGATTTGATAATTAAGAATATAATCGGACTAAAATGTAGGAGTCAGTTGAGAATTAAAATGATAAAATTAACATATATGAAAGAGCATTTGGATAATTTCCTTATTCTAAAAAGAGTTAATTCCAGAAATGGTCCTTCGACTATTGACTTTTACCAATTTTTGTCATCGACTTTTAATTTTATCAAAGTTGGTCCCTTAACTATTGATTTTATACCAATTTTGGTCCTTGACTTTTAATTTTACCAAAGTTGGTCCCTTAACTATTGATTTTGTACCAATTTTGGTCCTCGACTTTTAATTTTACCAAAGTTGGTCCCTTAACTATTGATTTTGTACCAATTTTGGTCCTTCTGTTAAATCAATGTTGAATAGGTGTTAAAATTGAGGGCAAAAATGTCAAATCAAATATTTTAACCTTTCTTCTTCACTTTGTTTCCCCTCCTCCATCGCAAGATTATATAAGGAACAATGTGAGTCAATATATTTATTTTTTACATTTTATGTTAAATTGTTTTAAGTAATTAAATTTTTTTCTGTATTTTTTTTGTTTTTGTTTTTGTTTTTGTTTACTGCAATGTAATATATATACTCTGTAATAATATTTTTTTTTAAAATTCTCTAACTAGATGTGGAGTGTTATTGTATATTTTATTGTTGTATTAGGTGTTTTTTTTTTATTTGATAGCAAAAATGGTAGAAAAGGGCACCACTAGGAGGGGAAACAAAGTGAAGAAGAAAGGTTAAAATATTTGATTTTGACATATTTGCCCTCAATTTTAACACCTACTTAACATTGATTTAACAGAAAGACCAAAATTGGTACAAAATCAATAGTTATGGGACCAACTTTGGTAAAATTAAAAGTCGATGACCAAAATTGGTACAAAATCAGTAGTTAAGGGACCAACTTTGGTAAAATTAAAAGTTGAGGACCAAAATTGGTACAAAATCAATAGTTAAGGGACCAACTTTGGTAAAATTAAAAGTCGAGGACAAAAATTGGTAAAAGTCAATAGTCGAAGGACCATTTCTGGAATTAACTCTTCTAAAAATGTTAAAGAAAAGTTAATTTATCACATTCATCAATAGTAAAAGAGAGCTAAAATAGCCCAAAAGAAGTGAACAAGAGGGTGAAGTATAATTCTCCTAACGGAAAGTGACAAGCTTGATTCATGCCTGCACCCTCAAAGTCCTTCTATAGTCCTATTGTGACCTCTAATCTCCTATATAGTTTGTGAGCTATTACAGTAGAATGAGGTTTATCCCGTGCAAATTTTTAGGAAGTTCAAATTTAAAATATTAACTATTGATCACAATTATTGTGTTTGAATTTTTTTCACCACCACTAGAATGGCTATTCCATTGTAGACAATCATATGGCCAAAAATTGGGTTCGCTAGGGTTCCTTTATTTTGTCCATGCTCATATTGTCTTTGTCCAATGCAGTTATGTATGTTATTGTGGGACATGCAACATCTCGGGCCCTATGGCAAGTTATTGAAAATGCTTTTGGGTCCACCTCATGGGAATGCATTCTGAGTCTCCTTAGTCAGCTGCAGTTTTTGCGCCAAGGTATTTAACTACGAGTGAGTTTCTTGACAAAGCTAAGGTTTTAATTGGACTAAGCTACTTACAAAAGCTAAGGTTTTAATTAGACTTAGTAGAATCTATACATGTTTAAAGGCATCCACCTTGAGTATTATGCGAGGTCTCTTCATTGACCACAAAAGAACATGTGACAATTGATCAACTAAATGACTATCTTATCGCCCATCGGTTCCTCTTCACTAATGACATTCCTATGTCGACTTCCCATAGTCGCCTACATCTCTTGTTGCTCAACATAGACCACCTACTGCCCCACGACCGAAACAGGCTGCCCAGAGACCTTGTGGGTCGTAGTCGTGGACATAGAGGAGGGGGGTTGTAGTCATGGTCATAGTTATGTTCTAAAGTGCCAAATCTACAACAAGTTTGTCCATACTACTTTACAATGGTATAGGAGGTATTTTGGGGCAACTAATCTTCAAGCACATATAACTTATTCTAACTATCTAGCTACTTCACCATTCTCTCAAAATTGGTTCCCAAACACTGGTACCACCCATCATGCCACTCTAGATCCATCCTCGCTACAACAAGTAGAAGAATATACAGGGAACAACACTATTCGAGTTGGTAATGACACAAGCTTGAATATTTCTAGTATTAGACATACTTTTATATCATCTCCTTCACGTGCCCTATATCATCTCCTTCACATGCCCTACAGTTACAAAATGTGTTACATGTTTATACCCTAACCAACTCTCTCCTATATGTCAAATGTTTCACCAATGATAATAATGTTTTCTTTGAGTTTCACCTCTCTTTTTTGTTGTAAAAAATCTTAACACCAACCAAATTCTACTTAAGGGAGAAAGCTAGAGGGGTTTATACAAACTTTCAATGCAAAATCAAGTTGCATTCATTACATTCAAAGCACCTTCAGATGTTCGGCACAACTACCTTTGTCAGCCTCAATCAAGAGTCTTACACAATATATTACGTCAATGTGCAGTGTCTAAGTCCTTAAATAGCATTCATTCTCTTTGTATTGGCTGTCAACTAGGCAAATCCTCGCGATTTCCACTAGAAAGGGTTCATAACTCTAGTTCTGTTGTATTAGATTTGGTTTGCACAAGCATTTGGGGACCATCCTCAATTTTATCTAATGACGGTCATAATTATTTTGTCATTTTTGTTGATGATTAGTCTCGGTATACGTAGTTCTTTCCCATGAAACTAAAGATAAATATCTATACATTTTTCCATAGGTTTCAAGCACTAGTTGAATGAACTTTCTCTTGTAAAATTAAAACCGTTCAGTCTGATCTAGGGTGAGAATACAAAAAATTAGACAAGTTTTTGGTCAATCTAGGGATAAATCACTGTCAATCATATGCTTACACACATAAACAAAATTGACACGTAGAAAGACGTCATAGGCACATTGCCAAAACTTTTCTCACCTTGCTTGCCCAAGCCTCTATTCCTCCTAAGTATTGGACATATGTCTGTGAAACTGTGATTTTTCTTATTAATTGCATGCCCTCTACCACCCTAAAGAATATGAGCCCATATGCTATTGTCAACAAAGAAAATCCTTACTATTACTTTCTTCGTGTCTTTGGTTGCTTTTGTTTTTCTTATCTTCATCCCTACAACAAGCATAAAATAGAGTTTCCATCTGCAACATCTGTCTTTCTTGGTTACCAAGAGTTGTTTCGAGGATATCGTTGCTTGAATCTCAATACTAGAAATATTTTTTATCATCCGTCATGTACAATTTGATGAGACCTTTAGTAGCAAATACTTCTCCACATGTTCATATTCGGGCTCGAGATGCATTACCGTTGGTTGTTGTCGGTACCCTAAGCCAACCACATTGCTAGCAAGAGAACACAACTGTGTCACTCCCATGTCATGGACATGTCACCCAGAGAAAAGGGACATGATTGTGGCACCCCCTAGACACAACCGTGTAGACGCCACCCCCAACCCCACCGGTGGAATTCACACCTGAGCAACCTCCAAATGTTCCTTCCAACCCCCACCCCCGCTTAACCCGCGGGCTTGGCGGGCCAGCGGGGGGCCCGCCAAATGTATAATTAAAAAAATTATTAAAATAAATAAATACTACAATAGTAAATCTATAACATTTGTTGGTCCAAAGGGGATGGGGTACAAGTCTAGAGGGGGGGTGAATAGACTTGTATAAGATTTTGCAAATCTTTTCAACCTCTCGTGTGTATTGAACTTAGGATGTTTAGGTTCGATACCTCACGAGGTGAAGACAAAGTTTTATGCGCAGCGGAAATGTTATCCCCTTTTAGTTAGCACGAGTTTGAGTTAGTTCGAGAAGTGTGTTTATATGCAGTGCAATCGAGAGGTTAGCGAGAGATAAAAACAGTAAGTAAATGCAAGAGAGATTTTTAAGTGGTTCGGCCAACCCGCCTACGTCCACTCTTCTTCCAGAAACTCCCTGGAAGGATTGCACTAAAAACTTCCCTTTTTAGTACAATATCGAGCGCTTGAGCTTTGATCACGAAGCCCGCCTCAAGCCTCAGGTTTTTCGCCCCGCTTCTTGTTACTCCACCTCTCGAGCACTTGACCTTTGAACACCAAGCCCGCGTCAAGCCTCAGGATCTTCACAAGACAGCTCCCAGGTTACTCTACCTCTCCAAGGTCTTATTCCCCGCTTCCAGCTACTCCACCTCTCGAGCACTTGACCTTTGATCACCAAGCCCGCGTCAAGCCTCAGGTTTCTTTCACTCGGACAGCTGCCAGGTTACTCCACCTCTCTTGCTTAATCCAAAGCAAGGTGTTTTT